>NC_069506.1:234914859-235137359 GCF_027579735.1 Bombina bombina
TATGGGAGTTTAGGCTGCCACTCCCCTCTGGAAATACAGTCACCGGAGCTTAACACTGCAACTCTCGGTTCTATTAGGGTAGGGTGACCAGACGTCCCCGATTTTAGGGGACAGTCCCCGGATTGAGGAGACTGTCCCCGGAAAAATGATGTCCCTGGAAATGTCCCCGGCACCTGTTGAGCTGTCCCCAGGCAGCGCTCAGGTCAGGAGGGAAGAGCTTGTGCATGTGTGTATATGTATGCTTGTATGTGCATGTGTGTATATTTATCATTGTGTGTGTGTGTGTGCGCATATGTGTATATGTATGTGCATGTGTGTATATATATATATATATATATATATATATATATATATATATATATATATATATATATATGTGAAGGTGAGTGTGTGTATATGTATGCTTGTGTGTGTATATATATATATATATATATATATATATATATATATATGCATGTGTGTATATGTATGCTTGTGTGTGTATATGTTATGTATGCTTGTATGTGTGTATATGTATGCTTGTATGTGTGTATGTCTATATATGTATACTTGTATGTGTATGTGCATGTGTGTTTATGTATACTTGTGTGTGTGTGTGTATATGTATGCTTGTATGTGTGTGTGTATGTGCATGTGTGTATATTTATACTTGTGTGTGTGTTTATGTATGCTTGTATGTATGTGAGTATGTGTGTATGTGTATATATGTATGCTTGTATGTGTGTGTATGTGTGTATATGTATGTGTGTGTGTATGTATATGTATGATGGCTATGTATTGTATGTATGTGTGTATTTGTATGCTTGTGTGTGTATATATATGCTTGTATGTATTTGAGTATGTGTGTATATGTATGCTTGTGTGTGTATATGTATGCTTGTGTGTGTATGTGTGTATATGTATGCTTGTGCGTATGTGTATATATGTATGCTTGTATGTGTATACTTGTGAGTGTGTGTGTATATGTATGGTTGTATGCATGTGAGTATGTGTGTATATGTATGCTTGTATGTGTATGTGTGTATATTTATACGTGTGTGTGTGTGTGTGTTTATGTATGCTTGTATGTGTGTATATGTATACTTGTGTGTGTGTGTGTGTGTGTACATGTATGATTGTATGTATGTGTGTATTTGTATGCTTCTGTGTGTGTATGTATGCTTGTATGTATTTGAGTATGTGTGTATATGTATGCTTGTATGTATTTGAGTATGTGTGTATATGTATGCTTGTGTGTGTGTGTATATGTATGTTTGTATGTGTGTGTGTATATGTATGTTTGTATGTGTGTGTGTATATGTATGTTTGTGTGTGTGTGTATATGTATGTTTGTATGTCTGTGTATATGTATGTTTGTGTGTGTGTGTGTGTGTGTGTGTATATGTATGTTTGTATGTGTGTGTGTATATGTATGCTTGTGTGTGTATGTGTATATATGTATGTTTGTGTTTGTGCATGCATGGATATGTATGCTTTGTGTGTGTATGTGCATGTGTGTATATTTATACTTGTGTGTGCTCCATAAACCCACACCAAACTGCATTTATAATTTGAGGAAAATATGCTAATAAAAGTTTTTTACCATTTGCCAATAAAAAAATAAAAAAATGTCCCCGGATTTCATTTGAAAAATCTGGTCACCTTATATTAGGGAGCCTTCTAGCCAGGGGTCGAGTCCAGTGGTTACACATGGGAACGGCGTTCCTGCACTATTTTTGCAGGAGGAACCACGTTCCCTCTGGAAAAATAGTCTCTCACTCTTAAGGATTTTTGTTTTATTACAGTGTCCCTCCCCATGTTAAACAGCTTGTTTTTTTTTAACCAAAAACATCAGGTGACGTGGAAAAGAAAGGGTGGGACAGGCAGATGAGCTATGGAATGTTTAGCATTGCACACTTAGCGCCATGCCCTTTCCCCTTTGTTAATCTCTGAAGACTCTGGTGCTGCACTGTGGATGAAGCTAATGGTGACTGTTTCCTAGAGGCAGTCGCTCACACAGGGGTATAGAATAAATGTTTGTTTTTTATTATTATCTTTTGTTCCTAGTCCGTTTGCTAATTGTCACATGACCATCTAGTTATGGATCACACACTGTGCAAGGTATCTGTGAACAGCTACACAATAGTGAGATTAAAGTTTCTTCTCTGTAAGGTTCTATGTCTTTTCCTTCCCCACTGTCTCTCCCTTTGCCTTACACACTGAAGCCTCTTTCCTCCTTGGTAGTGTGCTCCTCCTCCAATCTCCTCTTACTTTCTCTTCAGGAGAGGGATTTTGCCATGTGAAAAAATCTGCTATTTCACGAGGAGCTGGAAATGTGCTAGTTACATATACATTTGTTTTAGCTATATTAACTGTATTATGATAGGTAATTCACTGCCAATAGATTCTATGAGACACACTGGGGGCTGAGATTTTTTTCCAAACAGCCACCATCTCAATAACAGTAAGTAAGGTTTCAAGCAGAAAATACAGTTGCCACCCAGTTATTAAAGTGAAAAGACTAACAAGTTCTGTAAATTTCAAGCAGCATGACTCAGCTGAAGCAGCTAGATATCAATGCACAATGCTGCTGAAACAACTCTTTGCGAAAGGAGAACTTAAACTTTAAGTTCCCCGAGAGGTTTATCCTGCATTGCTAAACACTGCTTTTGCAGCCCTACCCAGCAGACAATGGGTTAAAATAGCTCAGCTTGGGGGAACTTCCGACCGGTCGCAAGACTACCTTCTGCTTCAGGTTCTAGCATAAATCTGCACACAGTCCATTTAGTAATGAACCATCGAGCATTAATTGATGCCTAATACTATACAGCAGAGAAAGCCATCTCGAATGATATCACTACCTTTGGACATAAAGTCAGAATCAGCCTACTGGAGCTTTAAATAGGTTGTGGCCTACTACCTAACCCCTGGCAGGGCACTGGTGTGTCTCTGTTGTTACAGAGCAGTGAAACCCTGCAAGACACTGCAAGCACCTCTAGAACCATCCCCACCTGCTATTGGGATTTATCTCTATACATATGGAGCTGAACTACGTTTTGACAGAGCTTAGTAAATTGCTTGACGAGTATCAAGCCACATTTACCCATGCCCTAAACTCTGCTTTCAGCCTCTCCACCCTCAACTCTTGTTTAAAGGATGCCTGTCCTAGCCAATCGTCCAACTGTGCTAGTGGTGGCGGTGCCTTAGGGCCCTGGCATCTGTCACCTACTACTAAGATTGAGGCTCAGGACTTAGATGCTATACATGATGATCAATGCAATATAGGAGGAGATAACCCCTAATACTGCTCACTGGCTAACTATGATTGAGAGAGAAACAGAGGAGGCTTCGGAGCCAGGTCTCAGTAGGGAGTTAGCTGATCTACAAGACAAAACTCTGATGAAAAAACGCAAAGATCATATGTTTTCGTCTCTCCTCAGTGGTTTACAGCCACACCTAGCAGCGGACAATCCCGGGACAGCTCTCTCAGACCAAATTTCCAGCCCGAGGCTAGTAGAAATTGGCATGGTGATTTCAAAGCCTACACAGCAACTCAGAGTATGGAAGTATGGCCCTTCTAAAGAGGAACGATCACTGCATTTTGCCACTGGGCTCGGGAGTAAAGAATAGTAAGAGGGGATACATTATAATTCTTGACTCCGCTCTGTCGAAACACATCTGGGACCCTAGTGGTTGATTATGCAATGTGACACGGCTCTTATTTATGCTCCCACATAGGTTTATTTAATTCAATATGAGCTTGATAGGCCTGTTGAATGCCACAATTACTAGAAGCTCAGTTGTCTTTTGTACTGTTCGCATTGGTCTGGGATAAAGCAATGAAGAGCACAGCACTGTAGAGCTACATTTTCCCTCATATTTTATAGACTTGCCTCACAGAATTTATAGAACAGTAATGATACTCAATGCATAACATACAGGAAACCTTGCCTCATAGGTTGCATAGGATTCCTATTGAGAACTATAAACATCTTCACACAGGAGAAGGCTGCAGTTGTTTAGCGGCTTTTGCCTCTCTCATTATAATAGTACTGACCAGAGATTTAGAGGGAACTCTTTATGAAGAAACCCGGTCTGAACTGAGAAACTTAAAAGTTTGCAACCCATTACAGTAGAATTGTTTATTTACAGTCTAATTTGTTAGCACTTGATTTTGTTCTTAGCCCTGTATTGTAATGGCACACTGAAGGATTATAGAGCCAGACAATGGTTAAAGTAACTGGTTGTAGCTAGGCTATAACCTTTTTGCACTCTCTATTATATTATACAAGCATACTTCTTAAATAATCGTTCTTATATATGTGTAACTAACCCATATCTACCCATGCGGATCACGCCAAATAAGTAAGCTAATATCTTTAATTTGCATTGATATGTTTATCCATACATATTTGGGGAAAAGCTAGCACTTTTATCTTCAGTCTTATGTGTATCTTTTTAGAGTAATATCCACTTATTGGAGGTTGCTAAGGTACTCTTTTCTATATTAAGTCTCACTGAAGGTTTGCAGCCAGCCACCGGGGCAGCATATCTTTTAGTCTAATATCACTCAGTGTAATCCTATGTAAGATTATACTCTAATACAAGTTCATCTGTTATTTAAGTTTGAACATTATACTGCTACAGGCTTCTCAAGGGTCGGAAGCTCTTCTTCACCCATGGGCACTATGCTATCTCTATGTTAACATTATTACCAATTTTTCAAATAAGATAGGAAGCTCCTGAATACCTTGTAACTCTTCTCCCAATAGCTTTGAAACAATCCCAGTTTATAAATTTGCAAAGGTTACCCTGTATATGTCTTGCATACGTTAAAATTCAATCTATATTCTGAGGGTCCAAAAGTGGCCCAGATTACAGTTCTCCTGCTACAGTATGCACTATCACACTTTGTAGGCCAAAAGTGGCTTCATATATCAAAGGGGGCTTAAGGGTTAACTTGCTAGAGAAAAATAAAAAAGAGGTTCCCCATCGGAGATCTAAGAGTGGTCTCCTCCCACTAGAAACTACCTTCTGAAAATGAACATTTCCCATAGCACCAGGAGGCCCATAAGTGGCTTCTCAAATAGCAAGGAGGTATGCGATTATATGGCCAAGTGACAGGTATACTTATGCTTTTAAAGTTTGTCTTATATTTCTACAGTATATGTATACAGTCTATAATGTTTGAATGTCTCGCAACTAACTATCTTATCTAAATAGCTTAGCTTTAGGAAGCAGACAACCCCAGCAGGGCTTTACCATCTCTCTGGTAAGTTTTCCTTAGTTTCTCTGTTGTAATTTTTAACATAGAACCTGTCTTTATAAGCATGAAGTCATATGCAAGTCTTATATATAGGTTCTCAGAAATGTTTAATTAACAGCCTATGGCAGGTGGACATGATTTGGTCTGCCCGACATTGCTAAATGCCAACAGCATACGCTGTCGGCATTTAACATTGCACAAGCATTTCTGGTGCAATGCCGCCCCCTGCACATTTGTGGCCAATCGGCCTCTAGCAGGGGGTGTCAATCATCATATACCTAAGAAGTGGCGGATGAGTTAAGGAGCAGCGGTCTTACGACTGCTGCCTCTTAACTTATGTTTCCGGCCGATCCTTAAACATTGGGCGGAGCAAGCAGCATTGGCTGCTTGATAAATCTCCCCCTATATGTTTAACCTTTCATTTCAGGACAGGACCTATGAATGTACATTTAATAAAAAAAGAACATGCTTTGAAATCTTTTATCAACATACAACTGTTAGGATATTGTATTTTTCTTAATCATATTTAAAGGGACATAATACTCATATGCTAAATCACTTGAAACTGATGCAGTATAACTGTAAAAAGCTGACAGGAAAATATCACCTGAGCATCTCTATGTAAAAAAGGAAGATATTTTACCTCACAATCTCCTCAGCTCAGCAGAGTTAGTTCTGTGTAAAAAGTTATACTCACCTGCTCCCAGCTGCAGGTAAAAATAAAAAAGAAATGAAGAAATGAACAGCAGCCAATCAGCAACAACAGTGCTGAGGTCATGAACTCTTACTGTGATCTCATGAGATTTCACTTAACTCTCATTAGATTTCATAGCAAGCTTCCTTTACCTGATTGGTGAAATAATATGAGAGTACACAATGCTCATCCTTTCAGCTGTCCCAAGACAGACACACTAAAATGCTGCTTAGAAATCCTTTACAATGGGAGGTGGCTACTGAGGAACTTTTGAGGTAAAATATCTTTCTTTTTTACATAGAGATGTTCAGGAGATATTTTCTAGTCAGCTTTTTACAGCTATGCTGCATCACTTTCAAGTGTTTAAACATTTGGGTATTATGGCCCTTTAATATTATTATTATAAAAGCGATTTGGAAATATTTTTTTCATTATGGGCAACAATGCCTTTGCTTACTAACCTTTGAACATTTATCTTACCTTTGCAACTTAAACTGTCTGTTTTTGTGCTGCCAGGAATAGTTGTCTCATATTTCTCAAGCCTGAAGTTCCTGTAGCTTGAAACATTGAATAAGAGGCTGTCTGAATTATTTAATTGATTATTTGTTAGCTTGTTGTTTAACTCATCTGTTGCCTTTTCTGCTTCTTTTTTGTTACCCTCTTTTACACACCAGCTATCCACAAGAAAATAATAATTAAAAAAAAATGTGATGTGATCATATCTAACATATGTCTAAAACAATGTATTTATCATTTTACACATTCTTTACAGTTTAAAATTAAAATCTTTATCCAAACGTGGGCAGTTATAATTGTATTTTATTGCTGGTGCCAGCTAAAATAAAAATAAAGCTCTAAAAAATACTATTTTCTCTACAAATTATACCATTAAGTTTAAGGATATCATATGGTATGACATCACTGAACATCATTTTACAAATTAGTGTAAAAGTTATCAGGTCTGCTGCCAGTAGTAGTGTAATAGCTGCCTATTATGATTACTTAATGACAGAAGAGCAGTGCAGTGTAAAACCCTTGATGTTTTAATTAAACACCTAAACCATAGCACATAATATACACTACTGCAATTCAGAATACTGCTGCACATGTGTAATTCATACATAATGATCAGGGTGTGTGTGTGTATACTGTGAAAGTTTTGTATGCGTCTGAGCAGGATGTGCCCATGTAGCATGCTTGTCAGTGAGCAGACTATGAGGCCTATTTATCAAGCTGTCAACCGTAAATACGCCGGAATTCTGCAGCGTAATTGTGGCGAGCTTGATTCGACCTAGTTATCAAAGCCTACAGACCGGCAAAAGTTGAAATTTGTGACGTAACATACGATCCGCCAGTCTCAATCCGACACAGATCGATGCTTACGTCATTACAGATGTTCTGGATACAAATTTGGGACTATCTGACACCTTTTGCAAGTTAACAAATTTCTAACAGGTACGCTCGAAACTATTCAGGCCCAGCATACCTGTTTTTCAATCCGCCACCCTGGAGGCCGCAGATGCCATAGGAATCAATGGGAGTCTGAAAGCAGCGAAAGCTTATGTTCAATGATGCCCGATATGCCATTGATTTCTATGGTAGAAAACAAATTACGTTTACACCTAACACCCTAACATAAGCCCCAAATCTAAACACCCCTAATCTGCCGCCCCAACATTGCTGCCACCTAAATAAAATGTATTAACCCCTATCCCGCCGCTCCTATATCCCGCCGCAACTGTAATACAATTATTAACCCCTAAACCCCTGGCATCCCACCATTAACTAAGCCTATTAACCCCTAAACTGCCAGCCCCCCACATCGCCTTAAATTAAATTAAGCTATTAACCCCTAAACCTAACAACCCGCTAACTTTACATTAAAATTACAACATCCCTATCTTATAATAAATTAAAACTTACCTTTAGAATTAAAATAAACTATATTAAACTATTAATTAACCTACCCTAAAATTACAAACACCCACCAACATTAAAACCCACCACCCCCACAACCAAACCCCCCAAATAAAAACCCTATCTAAAAAACCTAAGCTCCCCATTGCCCTGAAAAGGGCATTTGTATGGGCATTGCCCTTAAAAGGGCATTTAGCTCTTTTACTGCCCAAAGTCCCTAAGCTAAAAATAAAACCCACCCAATAAACCCTTAAAAAAACACTAACCGGGGGGCGGAGCTAGCCTGAGAGGAGAGAAGTCGCACTACAACAGAGCTCCTGCTAGTTTTTTTCATAAACATCTTTAATACCCTGCTAATTTGTCTTTATATATCTTTAAAAGAGACATTTTATAGGAGTGGAGCTTAAACTTCTTTATAATACACTAGGAACAGACTTTAAAATCCCTATCTATTCCAATCTGAGGAAACGTGAAGGAGTGACCGGAGTTGATATAAAGACCAGTACCGGAGTATTTCCAGTCTCCTGTATCAGAGCAGGGGCAGAGAAATTATAAAAACGGAGCTCCGGAGGTAAAATTTCGCCTGTTAAAGATACTAGGTCCCCTTCTTTACGGACATTATTGGCGCGAAAAGCCGCCATTGCCTCCCGACGTCATAGGGGAGATTGAATAGCAGAGGCGCGGCTTCAAATTGGTAATTACCGCACTGCGATCCAGCTAAAAGACCCGTGTCTCCTCAGTACTTGTAACGAGACTGCGGGAGAGTCTACATAGGACTGGCTCCTCTGTCGCTACACACAGAAAGTTGCGGGCTTCACTTTGGAGGGTCGGGGCTCCGCTCCGGAGTGGGCCAATAACGGCCTAGTTGCGGCTATCTTCCCAGGCGACGACACTACCAGCAAACGCTACACAGGTTGCAACGGAGGATCAGTTGTGAGTACTGAAAGTTTGACAAGGCTTGAAGGGAGTCAAGGTACATTTGGGGACTTTTATATTAAAAGACAATTGTTTGTTATATAGTTGCTCAGCAGAAGAGTAAAGGCCTCTTTGTTTATTTACGTGTCTTTAATGAGCCTACTGACACCTTCATAACAACTTTGCTGTAAAGGACACATTAGCGATTGTCAAGAACAGTGTGAATATTGTTATAGACTGCAATTTAAGCCAAGTTAGAAGCCGGTCTCCCTTTTATCTCCTGCACATTGCCACTTAGGCCACATTTGTCCTTCATTTTGTTGCCTACTAGTCAAGAAAACATATTATCCCAGTACTCAATAGAAGGTGGAAACTATGTGGTATTTAATATGCCTTGGAAGCCTTGCACTCATGCATTAACATACTAGGTCTGAATGGCTGGGGCACATTGCTGCATATGACAGACCTTTGCTATAAGTGAACTGGTTACTTATGCTGCTGAGGGGTTGCTCATAGCTCTGAATTTTTTATACCTAAGGAGTATTGACTAGATATTTGCTATCCTTATCATGCCACAGGGTTCTAGGAGAAAAGCAGTTAACCCTTCGGAGTACAAAAAGTCTGTAGCAGACCATTTTAAATCTAAGTCTGTCTCAGAGAGACCTGCGGTGCGTACCAGCACTGAACAACACCTTGCTAAAGACTCCTGTATTGAGGACATCTCTGGGGAAGAGAATAACTTTTCTGAATCTATGGCATCTGACATTGTCTCTACCCTCACTCAGAGGTTGAACTCTTTACAAGAAACCCTTACTAAAGCGATCAAAGGATCAGCAGCAGATCTCAGGAAAGACATTGGTGCAATTAGCGAATGTATTGATGTTTTAGAAAGAAAACAGGAAGATTTGGCAGTTGAACAAGGGAACTTAGCTAACCACTCACAGGTTCTTGTAGATATGTTGGACACTATTGAAACCAAACTTGCGGATATGGAGGACCGCTCCCGCAGGAACAATCTACGATTCAGAGGTATTTCAGAGGATGTTCCTAACTCAGACCTATGCAAGTTCATAACAGAGCTCTGCCAATTCCTGCATCCCCGGGATTCTCTAATGAAACTCTAGTTGATAGAGTGCACAGGCTCCCTAGAGGAAAAAATGTCTCTGCTGAGAAACCAAGAGACGTGATAGCTAGGTTTCACTTTTTCACGTATAAAGAACAGATTCTCAGGGCTATGTTCCAAAGGCCTTCTCTACCTACGAAATTTGATTCCATACAAATCTTCCCCGATTTGTCTCAATATACCATTCAGAAGAGAGGCACATTTCGTGAAGTTACTAAGGCGCTGAGACAGATGGGGGTGAAATACAGGTGGGGCTATCCCACGAAGTTGCTGATACAGAAAGATGGTCGCTTCTACACTGCAGATACCCCTGACAAGGGTCAGTTTCTCCTACAAGGATGGTCTAAGCATCGCACACACCAAGGGGAACCTGACCCCTCCACCTCCACTGCTGTGGACCCGGATAATACAACAACCTCAGTGCTACGGGCAGCCGCATTTGAATGGAAGCCTCTGTCGCAGAGGCCTATTTCCACAAAGAGACAAAGCCTTTCCTTGGAGCAAACACCACTTATTCGGTCGGAGAGCCCCTCAGAAGACGGAGATTGATAAGTATATTTGCTGTTGAGATATGTTTTTTTTTCCTTTTAGGTATGGCACCTACCTTTGAAAGTGCACCAGGGGTGGTCTTCATTTTGCAGCTGACTTTTGTTACCTTAAACTATATTCTTTTATAGCCTGCATAATTGAAGAGGACATAAGTTCTAAAGAGTGTCAATGGACATATGTGGTTCACCCTTCTGAGCATTAACTTACTATCTGAGCCTGTTATGCCCTGAGATTACTTCTAAAGACTTTTATACCTTTGAGATCAAGTTCATTTCTTTCCTAGTTATGTTTATTACAGTGTACAAATGATTGTTACCTGCAATATTATCACAGTGGATGATTTATGTCTAGATAGAGGTAACTATGGATTATTGTGTTAACAGATAGCAGATTTATTTGTCTAAATTCAGGTGACTTGTCCTGATAAATTGAAATGCCTAGACCACGTAACCACCTGTGCATTTAACAGGCTTCACCCCCAGACTACGCTCACAACATAATTTTATTATCAGATAACTGTGCAACTAACAGCCTGGGTTTTTTTTTTTTTGTTACACTCAATGTGCTAGACATGATTCTATATTGCTCTTCATGCACGCTTTATGTCAACCGCTTTTGTTATTGATTTTCTTAGTCATGTTCATTGCAATGTACAAATGATTGTTGCCAGCAATATTAACGCAGTAGATAGTTTTTGTCTAGATGGAGGTAATTATGGGCTGTTGTGTTAACAGATAGCAGATTAATATATCTATATTAAGGTGAATTTTCCTGTTAAATTGCAATGTCTAGACCACATAACCACCTGTGAATTTAATGGGTTTCACCCCCAGATTACGCTTACAACATAATTTTATAACCAGATAACTGTGCAACTAACCTTCTGGGGTTTTTTTTTTGTTTTTTTTTTTTGTTGTTTTTTACACTCAACGTGCTAGGTATGATTCTATATTGCTCTTCATGCACGCTTTCTGTCAACCGCTTTTGTTATTGATTTTCGTAGTCATGTTCATTACAATGTACAAATGATTGTTGCCAGCAATATTAACACAGTAGATAGTTTTTGCCTAGATGGAGGTAATTACGGGCTGTAGTATTAACAGATAGCAGATTAATATGTCTATATTAAGGTGAATCTTCCGGTTAAATTGAAATGTCTAGACCACATAACCACCTGTGAATTTAACAGGTTTCACCCCCAGATTACGCTCACAACATAATTGATTTATTATTTTAGATTAGGGAAAGAAGGAGTAGAGAAAACATAATAGAGAAGCTGTGAAACTAACAGTTGCTTTTTATATGTTTAGATGATGTTAATGGTCTCTGCTTTCAGACACAGGATTCCTAGCACACATAAGTTAATGAGATAAGGTTTCATAGTTTTAAGTTTGTAAAGCACTTGTTAGGATGAGACAACCTCTGGTTCACTACTCAGGCAGATTAGATAGAACTTTCAATTCGGTGCCTAACTTCACTTATTTATAGAATCGCAACAGATAACATAATAGTTATGCCAGTTACTTTTTTTTTTTTTTCTTTTCCCTCTTATTGTTAGGCTGTGCCCGGCCTAGACCTTTTCCATTTTGTCTGTTCTATTTTATTTTGTACATATTCACTCCTGCAAAGTGTAGGCTGTATCCCTCCCCCAGGGTAACACCAAAGCTTACAAGAGGTAAGCAAAAGAACGCAGATTCACTCGCATTTTCTTTTTTGTTTTGTTTTTTAATCACTGAGTTTCAGCTACTTCTTACATAGTGCCTATAGTATTGAAAGTTGGCCACGAATTGTAGTAAGGTTGAGGCACAAGAAGGACGAGTTTAGTCCTCTTGACTCACCCTCGTATATCCCGTATTCTCTCTTTTCTCCTATTCTCTTAGTTAAAGTTAAAGTGGGACAAGTATAGTCCTTTTTTGATCCATTCTCCTATATCTTTTACCGTCTCTCTTCCTTCTTCCCATCTTACCTTCTACCTTCCCTCCCCCTTTTTTTTTTTTTTTTCTTTTTTTCTTCTCTCTCCCCCACCCAGCACCATAACGTTTAGCAAATGGAGTCTGGACTCCGATTTGTTTCCCTGAATACAAAGGGACTAAATTCGCCTGGCAAGAGGAACTTGCTGCAGTCATTCCTGAGAAAGCTTAGTTCCGATGTGTCTTTTCTACAAGAGACACATTGAGCTGCTTCCAAAACTCCTAATATACAGTTCAAACAGTTCCCAGTTGTGATTAATTCGGTCTATCATGAAAAAAGTAGAGGGGTATCCATATGCATAAATAGAGGTGTGGCCTTTCAACAGATCCATGTGGAGACGGACCCAGAGGGTAGATTCTTGGTGCTGGTTTGCAGACTCAACTCGCAACTCTTCACTTTGGTGAATGTATATGCCCCTAATCAGGGTCAGATAAAAATTTTACGCAGAATATTGCATCTAGTGGAGGGCCTAAGACAGGGCACGTTGGTGGTGGGCGGTGATTTTAATTTAGTATGGGACCCACAGGTTGATAAAAAACTTCCCAGTGGCAAAGTACTAGACACGTACTCTCTATCAGTAGCCCCTAAATTTCGAAACCTGATTTTCCAATCTTCACTTTATGATGTATGGAGAGCATGTCATCCAGACTCTAGAGACTATACATATTTTTCACCTCCACATGGGTCCTATTCAAGGTTGGACTATTTTTTTGTGGATTCCTGGACCATGAATATGGTCACGTCCTCTAACTTGTGCAGCTGCCCATGGTCGGATCATGATGCAATGACGATGATCATTAGAATTGATGGACCAATTTCTCCCAGACCGACATGGAAACTCCCTAAGTTCTTATGGGAGGACGTGTCTTTCCTACCAGAGTTAATGGAGAAAGTAGAGGATTTTCTGGAATCTAATCCGGTCAATCAGACGTCTCATCAAATCCGATGGGCCGCACTAAAGGCCTACATTAGGGGGTTTTGTATTGCAAAGGCAGCGACCTTGAAAAAACTGCGAGGTGCCCCTCTAGGCAAACTGACTTTTGACCTAAGGGCAAAAGAGAGACAAAATAAAAAGACCCCTACTGCTAGTATTTCTGAAGAAATATTGAAGTTAAAGTCTCAAATTAAGAACTTTGAACTAGAACGTATTCAACTTGCATTCTCTAGATTTAAAATGACCATGTACTCTAACAGTAACAAAGCGGGCTCCATGTTGGCAAATAAATTAAAGCAGCAGACAGCGGCCTCCAGAATTCCATATATTCAGCAGGGGGGAAGGAAACTATATGCACCAGAAGACATAGGAAAAGCTTTAGCTGCCTTTTATGAACAGCTATACAATCTCAACTCTCATGAAAAGCCTAAAACTGCGTCGGTCAAGGAAATTTAATTCTTTCTAGAGAAATTAGGGCTCCCTTCACTGCCAGATGAGGAGGGCGACAGCTTAACACAACCTTTTACTGAGGTGGAGATAGGTCAGGCGATCAAGCACTTAAAGATTAATAAAGCCCCGGGACCGGATGGGTTTTCAGGTCAATTTTATAAGAAATTACAAGTTCAATTGAAGCCAGTTCTGAGCCAGGTATTCAACGAGATTGGCTCGACAGGGCAGATTCTCGAAGAGTATCTGGAGGCGACTATAATAGCTATTCCTAAGCCAGGTAAAGATCCTTCTTGTTGCGGCAATTTCCGACCAATATCTTTAATAAACGTTGATACAAAACTATACTCTAAATTGATAGCAGACAGACTGGCTTTTCCTCTACTGTCCCTGATTGAAGTGGACCAGGTGGGTTTTGTTAGAGGCCGTCAAGGCCCTGACAATACACGCCGCCTGATCACGATCTTTTCGGAAGCAAAGAAGTCTAAGGTTTCCCTGATGGCCCTGTCCCTTGATGCCGAAAAGGTGTTTGACAGGGTCAGATGGGATTACCTTTGGGAGGTGCTCAAGGCTTTTGGATTTCCTCTTAAGGTGATTAACATGATAAAGGTTCTATATTCGAGTCCCTGTCCCAAGGTAAGAAGGCTGGGTTTCTGTTCCCCAGCTATTCCTATTTCTAATGGCACCAGACAGGGGTGTCCGCTGTCCCCCCTGTTATTTGCTCTGGCCATGGAGCCGCTGGCAATGGCAATTCGTAGATCTCCCGACATAGAAGGCCTGCTTATGGGTATTAGACAAGAGAAAATTGTCTTATACGCGGACGACGTTACCCTTCTCCTTACAAATCCGGTTTCCTCAGTGCCAGCGGTGTTTGCTCTGCTTGAACGTTTTGGCACCATTAGTCATTATAAAATAAACTTGACTAAAACAGACGCCTACTGTATCAATATGCCTCAAGAGCAGATCTCGGTTTTACGTCAGACCTATGATTTTCAATGGTCCAATGAGTCTATGAGACACTTAGGCATTTATTTAAGCGCGGATCTAGATAGAATTATGAAACTTAATTTTGACGCTTTACTAATGGAATTGAAACAACTGACAAATAGGTGGGATTTTAGAGAGATCTCTTGGTTGGGCCGGGTAGCCACGGTTAAGATGTCTCTACTCCCTAAGGCCCTGTATTTATTTCGTTGCATACCATTGAATATTCCGCATGTCATATTGCAACATATTCATCAAATTTTTTCCAGATATATCTGGATGGGGAGGGTCCCACGCATTAGTCACAAAACTCTGCAGAGAGAATTTTCAAAAGGTGGAGTCTCCTTGCCCAATATATTTTTATATTATGAAGCCACGAGATTATCACAAATTTCAGCTTGGTGCCCAGAATCGGAGAAACCAGGTTGGTATAGACTGGAAGAATTGTATGTACCGACTGGGCTAGACCTTCAAGGTATGCTGTGGGTTCCGAGTTATAAACCATTGGCTGAAAAAATAGCTAATCCCATTGTACAGCAAAACATTCGACTTTGGCATACGCTACGGCATTACTCGGAGATCGCCCCACACCCGTCTCCTGTTCACCAACTGCGAGGTCTTTTATGGGACCTCCCTAACATTCATTTAGACTTCTGGGTGAATAGGGGATTTGCTTGGATAGAGCAGTTATAATAAATTGCTAACAGTCCCTTAGGTCCTTGGGTCCTTTGTCGACCCCCCACTGTGGTTGCATTTTGAATGTCGGAGAATACTTAGCTTGCTGAATTCTTGGCAATTCAACGTACAAGGCCTTAGGCCTTATTCTAAATGGGAGATGAGATGGATGGGCGGGCTGGCTACTTACAAACCTCTTACGTTTCACTATGGAGCACTGCTAAGAGACCATTCTATAGGTCTCCCAAGACAGTTTAAATTGTGGTGCAGGGAGTTGGAGATGGGAGTCTCAGATTTGGATTTTAGTTCCGCAGTGATCTTAACAAAGAAAACGATCCATTGCGTCACCATTTTTGAAGGATACATAAAACTACTACTAAGATGGTACAGAGTCCCCACCAGGCTGTCTAAGATGTTTACTGGTTCTCCGGCAGTGTGCTGGAGATCATGCGGTGAACTGGGCACAGATGCACACATTTGGTGGACCTGCCCTAAGATCAGCGGGCTGTGGAGAGATGTTGAGGTACTTTTACATTCCATGAATATAGAAATCGAGCTGACGCCCAGGTGTGCCCTCTTTCATGTCTTTGGTAAAGAGCTGCCTAAATATACTAGGCAGTTGGTAATTTACATAATGGCTGCAACCAGGCTCTGCATTGCCAGAGCCTGGAAACAAATTGACCCACCCACAATATCGGATGTTTGTGAAGTGATACATTACTTAGCTAAGATGGAAAAATTTGCCTATAGTTCCTTGGAACGATTGGAGGATTATTGGAATATATGGTCAGACTGGTTGCACATTCAATGAAGTTCATGAGAAAATTGGTAGGTCGACTGTGGCAACCTCATCTTTAAGTTATGGAATACCATCCATATTATAAATATAGGGTCCCATGAGGGGACATGGATTTCCCCATCCCTCCCCCATTACATATATATACCCAACCCCCCCCCCCCCCGTTTTTTTTTTTTTTTTTTTTTCCTCTTTCTCTCCTCCTAATCTCTCCTCTTATCTCATTTTATATGACTCCTATAACCTGTTCCCCTATCTTTTCTTACTTATTATTAATCGGGAACAAGTTGAATAGATACGAATTTGGCATGTACTGAGTGGCACTAAATGTATGGGCACAACTAGGCGGTTATTTTTTCTTTTTCCTTTTTGTGGCGACACATACTCTGTTTTATAAAGTAGCTGAATATAATCTTTTATAGTTCTACTTTTCTTTTTATAGTAGTGTTTTGGATATTCAGCTCATGTTAGCATTACTAAAGAACTCAAATAAAAAAAAAAAAAACGAGGTAAACATATATCTCATAAGAGATCCTTTCCACTGCAGATAGTCTTTTGGCACACTAGATTTCTTACCAGAGGTCCATAAGGGGCCCTTCAGACAAGAAGGAAGGTTTAGGCTTCCGTGAACATTATGTCTTAATATAGCATAACACTTTATTGTTATTTTGTAATTTTACTAATCATTAATGCTATTGTCTATAGACATATTGTATTATTGCCTTGTATTTTGTTTTCTTATGTTTTTCTTCTCTATGTATGTTGAAATTTGCAATGTGCTTCTTGTAACTATAATTGTGGAAGGTCTAATTACCTGTTCTGTATGCCAAAACTTACCTCAATAAAAAGTATTTAAAAAAAAAAAAAACACTAACCCCCGACGATCCACTTACAGTTTTCGAAGACCGGACATCCATCTTCATCCAAGCGGCAGAAGTCCTCATCGAAGCCGGCAGAAGTCTTCATCCAGACGGCATCTTCTATCTTCATCCGTCCGGCGCAGAGCAGATCCATCTTCAAAACATCTGGCGTGGAGCATCCTCTTTTTCCGATGATCAATGTAGAATGAAGTTTCCCTTTAAGGTACGTCATCCAAGATGGCGTCCCTTACATTCCGATTGGCTGATAGAATTATATCAGCCAATAGAAATTAAAGGGGAAAATCCTATTGATTTTTGCAATCAGCCAATAGGATTGAGCTTGCATTCTATTGGATATTCCAATCAGCCAATATAATACAAGATCAATCCTATTGGCTGATTAGATAAGCCAATAAGATGAAAGTTCAATCCTATTGGCTGATTGCAACAGCTAATAGGACTTTTTCCCCTTTAATTCCTAATGGCTGATAGAATTCTATCAGCCAATCAGTATGTAAGGGACGCCATCTTGGATGACGTACCTTAAAGGGAAACTTAATTCTACGTTGACCATGGGAAGAAGAGGATGCTCCACGTCGGATGTCTTAAAGATGGATCTGCTCCACGCCGGAGGGATGAAGAAAGAAGATGCCATCTTGGATGGATGAAGAAAGAAGATGCCATCTGGATGAATCTGCTGGCTTTGATGAGGACTTCAGCCCGCTTTGATGAAGACGTCTGCCGGCTTTGATGAGGACTTCTGCCGCTTGGATGAGGATGGATGTCCGGTCTTCGAAAACTGTAAGTGGATCGTCGGGGTTAGTGTTAGTTTTTTTTAAGGGTTTATTGGTTGGGTTTTATTTTTAGGTTAGGGACTTTGGGCAGTGAAAGATCTAAATGCCCTTTTAAGGGCAATGCCCAAACAAATGCCCTTTTCAGGGCAATGCAGAGCTTAGGTTTTTTTAGATAGGGTTTTTATTTGGGGGGGCTGGTTGTGGGGGTGGTGGTTTTTAATGTTGGGGGTTTTTTGTATTTTTATTACAGGTAAAAGAGCTGATTTCTTTGGGGCAATGCCCTTTTAAGAGCCATTGGTAGTTTATTGTAGGCTAGGGTTTTTTATTTTGGGGGGGCTTTTTTATTTTGATAGGGCTAATAGATTAGGTGTAATTGTTTTTTTATTTTTGATACTGTAGTTTGTTTGTTTTTGTAACTTAGTGTTTTCTATTTTTTTTTAGTAATTTTTAATTGTAGATTTAAATAATTTGAGTAGGGTTTTAAATATGTAAGATAGTTAATTTAATTGTTAGTTTAATGTAATTTTAGTATAATAGTTAGGGTAGGTTAATTAATAGTTAAATATAGTTTAATGTAATCTTAGTATAATAGTTAGGGTAGGTTAATTAATAGTTTAATATAGTTAATTTTAATTCTACAGGTCGGATTTAATTAATTAAAAGATAGGGATGAGGTAATTTTAATGTAAAGTTAGTGAGTTTTTAGGTTTAGGGGTTAATAGCTTAATTTAGTTTATGGCGATGTGGGGGGCTGTTGGTTTAGGGGTTAATAGGTTTAGTAAGTGGTAGTGATGTGGGAGTCCAGGGGTTTAGGGGTTAATACATTGATTTAGTTGTGGCGGGGACCGGAAGCGTCAGGATAGGGGTTAATACATTTATTTAGTGGCGGTGGGGTCCTGGAGCGGCGGGATAGGGGTTAATACATTTATTTAGTGCGGCGGGGTCGGGGAGCAGCGGGATAGGGGTAAAACATTTTAGTATAGTGGCGGTGTTTAGTGACAGGGTATAAATAAAGTTGGTAAAAAGCCGGATGGCAGCGAGATCGATGACTGCTAGTTAACAACAGTCTGCTGCTCATCGCCCCGTACTTGGTGCGCAGCTTTTTGCCAGCTTTTTTTTATAAATATGGAGATCATATTCAGGTCCGTGGCCGCAATGTTATGCGATGTTAGGCGAGCGTATTGGTGCCAGCGAATGCAGCATAGTTGACAGCTTGATAAATACCGTAGGCCTCAGAGTGTGCATGCAGTGCATGTGTAAATAAGCAGGGTATGTGTTTGCATGTAGCGTGGGCATGTATCAGTGTTCAGAGTGTGTGCACATGTAGTGTGTGTCCGTAGAGGGTTGTGAGTATCAGTGAGCAGGGTGTGTGTATGCGCCAGTGTGCAAGTCATGTGTGCATGTAGTGTGCATGTGTCAATGAACAGAGTGTGTGTGTATATAGTTTATGTACGTAAGTCATCAGTGCCGGGTGTGTGTATGTAGTGAACATGTCAGTGAGCAGTCTGTGCTCATGCAGTGTGTATATGTCTGTGAACAGGGTGAGTGCGAATTCAGTTAGTTCACGTGTGCAGGGTGGGTTGCATGCAGTGTGCATGTTCCATTATGCAGGGTGTGTGCGCATCTAGTGTATGTGTGTGTTAGTCAGCAGATGTGTTAGAATGCAATGTTCATTTGTCGGTGATTAGGGTGTGTGTGTCAGTGATTAGGGTGTGTGTGCACATTTAGGGCCCCATGTTCGAAGCCCTTGCGGGGCAGGTTCGCATATGTGAGCCTGGTGCCTGCAATGTAAGAAGCAAAGGTCATTAGACTGCTGCTTCTTACACTCTCCACCACCACTGAGGTGGTGGAGAGAAATCACAGAGAACTTGCGAGTGAAAGACTGTCAGTCACAGAGAAGGGGGGATGGCATGAGTGTGTAATGATACATACGGGCCAACAGATGAACCGATCTGCTGCCCGTATGTAGTGAAGGCAGGCGGACAGCTTCGCAAGATGAGAATCTGTCTGCCCGCCTCTTAATACATGGGGCCCAAAGTGTGCGAATGTTAGTGAACAGGGTGTGTGTGCCAGTATGCATGTGTCTGCCTAAGTCCTCACTACCTCTAGGGCCACCTCTCCTATCACCTATAAATCACAGTTGGGAGTGAAATTAAAAATTTGTTTTTTGAGGGACAAGGAAAGGATATGGGGACTGAATCTGCTGTCTTACTTAAAACTAAATTCTGGGACCTTGTACTGAGGCACTGAAAAGTAAAGGAGGCAAATTGCAGCAGAACAGTGAGGAGAAATCCTATTTCCAGCAAATAGTTTGTTTTCTTTTTTTTTTAAATAAAGGAGTAAAAAAAATAGTATTTCTTTAATTTGCTTTGAGTTTCTGAGGGTGCAGATAGCTAAAACAGTAGTTAGAGTAATAGTCCTGCATTTCTGTGTTTGAAATGAATTAGAAAAGTCATGATGTTGACACAGAGGGGCATATTTATCAAGTTCCGTATGGAGCTTGATGCCCCTTGTTTTCTCGTCGGAAACAGAAGTTATGAAGCAGCGGTCTAAAGACCGCTGCACCATAACCTGTCCGCCTGTTCTGAGGCAGCGGACAGAAATCAACCCGATCGAATACGATCTGGTTGATTGACACCCCCTGCTAGCGGCCGATTGGCTGGGAATCTGCAGGGGGCGGCATTGCACCAGCAGTTCACAATTTATCGATGTGCTGCGGACATGATACGCTATATCGGATCATGTTCACTCGCAGCATAGTAAATAGGCCCCAGAGACTAAGGTGAAATATTTAATGACTCTTTATAATATGTGTGTAAAGGGGTTAATAATCAGTACTGAATATGTTTCTCAAATAAACTCCAATATTTGCTGAAACGGTTATAATCAACATTATGTGAGTAAAAGTCACCAATCAACAGCTAGCTTCCACTATAGTGCATTGCTGCTGATGTGTACACATACACACACATTTACACATACACACACATTTACACATACACACACATTTACACACACACACATTTACACACACACACACACACACATTTACACATACACACACATTTACACATACACACACATTTACACACACACACATTTACACATACACACACATTTACACACACACACATTTACACACACACACATTTACACACACACACACATTTACACATACACACACATTTACACACACACACATTTACACATACACACACATTTACACATACACACATTTACACACACACATTTACACATACACACACATTTACACATACACACACATTTACACACACACACACATTTACACATACACACACATTTACACATACACACACATTTACACACACACACATTTACACATACACACACATTTACACATACACACATTTACACACACACACACATTTACACATACACACACATTTACACATACACACACATTTACACACACACACACACACACATATGCGGACATATTTTATGCTAGTGTTTTAGTTTTTGAAAATCCCCAAAAATTGCAAGATTATCACAAATTGTTTTGGAGCTTGATGCCCCTTGTTTCCAGCGAGTTTTCAGGCTCGCCGGAAACAGAAGTTATGAAACAGTGGTCTAACGACCGCTGCTCCATAACTTGTCCACCAGCTCTGAGGCCGTGGACAGAAATCAACCCAATCGAATACAATCGGGTTGATTGACACCCCCTGCTAGTGGCCGATTGGCTGCGAATCTGCAGGGGGCGGCATTGCACCAGTAGTTCGCAAGAACTCCTGGGGCAATGATAAATGCCCACAGTGTATGCTATCTGCATTTATCGATGTGCGGCGGACATAATATGCTACTTCGTATCATGTCCGCTCGCACATTGATAAATATGCTCCTAAGTGTGTGTATAAAACTATTAATTATAACAGGGGTGGAAATATTGGTGAGTTCCCACACTTTTTCTTGTAGAACTTGACCCTTGCTTCTAGCTGACTACTGTGATGATAGATAAGTCAGTACACTTAGTTGTTGTGGCAGGATGACTGAGCCCTCGTGGTGGCTGCGTAAGTGGTTCGGGCCAAGAGCGCCAGGTCGTGTACTGGAGAAGATATCCTATTAGGCTCCCAAATCCTGTCAGAATGTACCCAAGTGGGCGACATGCATACAGAGCTGGGAGAGTGGCTTGATGAGGTACTCACGGAGTAAGTCTTTGTGCCAAAATAGGAGTAGAAGATTCAGCTGTATCCTCAGCTACTGTCCGGCAACAAGCCAGATAAGATCCAAAGCCTAAATTTAGGTTTTATATTATTTTTATAGTGAGTCACTTTACTCAATGTTGACAAGCTCCGCCCCTCGAGAGAAAACTTTTTACTTCCAACTTGTAATATGCATGCTACCCGATATACACATAAAGCCAAAGTCAAGCAGTATTAACTCGCGAGCAGGACCCCAAACTGCCGCTCCATTCGTAATCTAGCACTAATTCAGCCAATTGAGTTTACATTACTCTCAGAGGTTTTTAATGTAGAAACAATCTTTTTACATACCTCCCAACATTTTCCGCTTCATATTTAGGAGTGGGTGGCTAAGGATAGAATCAAGGGGTCAAATCGTGGGAGTCAGGCAGTTGCATGGGCTTTGTATGGATCGTCCAGGTTGAAGCTCTGTTTGCTGATGCCAGGTTTGGATTTTCATGGGACTACTAGGGAAATTTGTTGATAGAATAGAAACACCCCAAGTTCAAATATAAATGAGTAACACATTTCATTATTTGAAAACTGCCTAAATCTCCTTTATCATTTGAAGGCTATAAAAGTGGAATCCTCTTCATTGTATATATACACAAATGTTTGCAATATACATCCCTAATACCAAGTTTATATAAAAAAAAAACTTCCCCTTCAACTAAGCCGTTAATTTATTGGCAGCTTTTTACTTGTATGTTGGATTATTTTCTTTTCCTATTGTTACAGTGTTATTAGCATTTGGGCTGCTATATTTGTTATACTTCTTAAATCCTAATGTTGGAACAAAAGTAGAAACAATAACTACATCTAGAATTAAAGATTACAATTTGTAATCCTCATCATAATGCTTATTTTCTCTAGCCAAAAAAAATAAATCTATATTTTTGGCATCCTTAACATGTATAGAAAACACCAACATTTTCTTTTATGATTTGGATAGAACATACAAATGTAAACAACTTTCCAATTTACTTCTATTATCAACTTTGCTTCATTCTCTTGTTATCCTTTGCTAAAGGAACAGCATTGCACTACTGGCAGCTAGCTGAACACATCTATTTAGGCAATCACATAAGAGACAAATGTGTGCAGGCACCAATCAGCAGCTAGCTCTCACTAGTGTAGGATATGTGCATATTCTTTTTTAGCAAGGAATACCAAGAGAACTAAGCAGATTTGAAAATAGAAATGAATTTAAAAGTGTCCTATAATTACATGCTCTATCAGAATCCAGTGCAAGTTTAATTTTGACTTTCCTATCCCTTTAAATTACAATCCAATCCAAATGATTTAATCTCAGTTCTCTTGCTTTTTGGGTAGTAGCAATAATTTGGATTCACCTGATTATATCTATCTATTTTTTCTCTTAAAGGGATACTGAACCCAATTTTTTTTGTGATTCATATAGAGCATGACATTTTAAGCAACTTTCTAATTTACTCTTATTATTATCAAATGTTCTTCATTCTCTTGGTATCTTTATTTGAAATGCAAGAATGTAAATTTAGATGCCGGCCCATTTTTGGTAAACAACCTGGGTTGTTCTTTCTGATTGGTGGATAAATTCATCCACCAATAAAAACGTGCTGTCCAGAGTTCTAAACCAAAACAACTTAGATGCCTTCTTTTTCAAATAAAGATAGCAAGAGAACAAAGAAAAAATGATAATATTAGTAAATTAGAAAGTTGCTTAAAATTGCAACTGCATCACATAAGTAAAAATTTGGGTTCAGTGTCCCTTTAATTGTGGTGGAAACACCTGCTTTTTGGGAGATGAAGGACAGTGTACTCAGTTTATTTTGTGGTGATGGATGTTGCAGTTAGAAGTAATTATTGTGGAAAGCTCAGGACAATGGTGTTAAGGGATAAAATATAGACTGACATAAATTATGCAACGTCCAATGGGTCTCTTGCCAGACTAATACCAGGCTTTTAAAATATAAAACAAAATAAAACTTTCTTCTGTCATTTATTTGTGTATAATTTAAAAAACAAATCATGTCATTGTCACAACACTATTTAGTGACTGATATAGGCTTAGGGTTGTCAGTGGCTTTTAGTTTGGATACATTTTGCATGTTGCCGGAGGGAGCTGCTATTTACACTAGCTCATCTACCAAGCGGCCACTAAGTGCAATATGCTGGTAAAAAGAGATGCGCTATTTAAAGGGACAGTCTAGTATAAATTAAACTTTAATTTTTCAGATAGGACTTTACATTTTAATCAACTTTCTCTTGGTATTCTTAGTTTAAACTAAACATAGGTAGGCTTATATGCTAATTTCTAAGCCTTTGAGGGCTGCCTCTTATCACATGCTTTTTAAATCTCTTTTCAACACAGAGACATAAAGTACACGTGGGCTATATAGATAACACTGTGTTCAGGCACAGGGGGTTATTTAAGATTTAGCACAAAACAATGCTAAATGCAAGTCAATAGATAATAAACTGTCACAGTCATGTGATCCAGGGGCTGGAAGAAGGTTCCTAGATACAAGGTAATCACAGAGGTAAAAAGTATATTTACATAACTTTGTTGGTTATGCAAAACTGGGGAATGGGTAATAAAGGGATATGTATCTTTTAAAACAATAAAAATTCTATGGTAAACTGTCCCTTTAAAATGGGAAACGAGGAGGAAGCCTTTGCAGGAAGGTTTATCTTAGCCTGATGTCATAAAACTTCTAGGCTGGTGAATAGACTAGATAACAGGGAGTCATATTTACTCATGTCCAGAACTGACAGAGTAAAATTTCAGGTTTTCAAATTCTCCACCCTTATCACACTGAGGATACAGTGAGAATTTCTAAGTACTGATTTTTCTTGAAATCAAGTAAGTTGCTTGCACCACACCTTTGTACTGAGAGGCCGATCTTTACTTTACATAACCAAAGATACCAGGCTGCATTTCAGTCCTAAGCCACACACATTACTATTTTACTTAAAGCCTTATTATAATAATGTACAGGTTTGTAGGGACCGTTCATTGCCTAATATTTGTAACATCCTCAGTTTTCACTTGTCTGTAGGGATACAATTTTTTGTTAATGGACATACATATGTGTCCTTGCATGCTTAAAGTGATGGTAAACTCTCCCCTTTTAAAAATCAGATCTGGAATGTAAGCGCTATTTTAGATGGGGTTTTATTCATCATGTGCAATGAAGATGCGCTATAACTTAGTTATTAATATAGATATGAAATTCAAATACCCCACGTTACACCACCCACTTCAAAAGTCAATTTTCCTGTCAGCTAAATGATTGAATTACTCTCCAATCATCGCTCTAGCTACAACAAAAGTGCCAGATGGCGAGAGCGCTGATTGGACAACAATTCAATCTGTTAGCTCACAGAAAAGTTTACTTTTGAAGTGGGCGGAGGAGCATGCAGTATTTGAATTTCATATCTATATTAATAACTAAGTTATACTGCATCTTCATTACAGCTAATGAATTAAACTTCATCTAAAATAGCGCTTACATTCCAGATCTGATTTTATAAAGGGGAGAGTTTACCATCACTTTAACATAGATCTCAAGGTCAGTTCAGATATAAGCAAGAAAAAAACAAAACATACCCTTCCCAGTTTTTCTCTTGATGTGGCCTTTGCAGATTTAAGGAAGGGACCATTAAAAAAACATGGTGGTCCTGCTCAAATTATGTTCTGCTTTAAATATATGTTTCCAAGTTACCTCTTTATAGTTAGTTTAACTACTCCAAAAAAATTAGATTTATCCTATTATAGTCTCTACTTTTTGTAACTGAAACCATGTCTCTGTTGATATGCAATATCTGATTGTTTTTGTACTAATTAGCAGATGGCATTTTATTTTTAAATCTAAACAAAAATATATATATATATATATTAATAAAACATACTTATATGTACAACTAATCTAATCCTGCTTCAATTTGTTTTTAGTTGTTTATTTAACAAAAATAAAACAATGTTTTTTTAGGGTTTTTTTAACAAAAAAAAAATATATATATATATATTATTTAGAAGTCAACTTTGTCTTTGCTTTGATTAAAACAAGGCATTGCAAACCATATTTCATTTTTTAATTTTTATTTAACGTTCTTGTCCTGAATATATGTATGTTTTCTTGCTGTACCTGCAAAAGTATGCCCTTTTCTTTCCAATGGCATGGAGAGTCCACGGAGACATTCAATTACTAGTGGCAATTCAACTCCTGGCAACCAGATAGAGGCAAAGAACGCCCCAGCAAAGCTTTAGGTATTCTCTCATTACCCACAATCCCCAGTCATTATTTGCCTGTGTAACATTGTAGGTGATTCTCCTTATCTTATTTTTCATGGGTACTAAATTATGATTTTTACCTAAGGTGGTTTCAGAACGCAATATTAACCAACAAATTATTGTTCCTTCATTTTGTCCTAATCCTTCCTCTGAGGAGCGGCTGTTGCACAATCTGGATGTTGTTTGTGCTTTGAAGTTCTATTTACAGGCTACGAAAGATTTTTGTCAACCTTCTGCTCTTTTTGTTGTCTTTTCTGGTAAACGGAGAGGTCAGATCTTCTACTCTCTCCTTCTGGTTGAGAAGTGTTATTCGATTGGCTTATGAGACAGCTGGACAGCAGCCTCCAGAAAAAATTATGTCTCACTCCACTAGGGCTGTCGTTTCCTCTTGGTGCCCCTAAAAATTATGCTTCTATGGAACAGATTTCCAAGGCGGCCACTTGGTCATCATTGCATACTTTTTCCAATTTTTCCAAATTTTATGTTTTTGCCTCAGCTGAGGCTTCTTTTGGGAGGAAAGTTCTTCAAGCGGTGGTGCCTTCTGTTTAGGTTGGAGTGTCTTGTGTATCCCTCCCTTCTGTGTACTCTAGCTTTGGTATTGGTTCCAACTAGTATTAAATGGATTTGTGGACTCTATATGCTATTGGAAAGAAAACATAATTTATACTTACCTGATAAATAGAGAGTCCACGACCTGCACTTATTTTAAGACGGCTTTTTCTAAACCTTAGGCACCTCTATACCCTTTGTGTCTTCTTCTCTTTCCATAATTCCTCGGCTGAATGACTGGGGATTGTGGGTAATGGAAGGATACTTGAAGCTTTGCTGGGGTGTTCTTTGCCTCCATCTGGTGGCCAGGAATTTAATTACCACTAGTAATTGAATGGATTTGTGGACTCTCCATGCCAGAAAAGAAAATAATTTATCAGGTAAGTATAAAATATGTAAAGCAAAAGCAGTTGTACTTTTATCCCTCAGTGAGGATTGGTTGGAAGTACAAAACCAATACAGCAGTATTAGTTTCAATTTAGATTTAAACAGATTATACTTTATATTTTTTTAACAAATAATATTTTTGATGTGTAAATGCACAATAGAACACATTTTAGTACAAAAAATAAATAAAAAGAAATTCACTTTGTTTTTCTAACTCATTGGGAAGTCTAGGTTTTACTTTAAGACTTAAGGTTTCATAAGCAATATATCAAAATAGTATTTTTAAGGGTGCATAAAAAAAATATATATAAAAATCAAGTACATTCTAAAAGACTCACATTCTCTATTTCTAACATGCATCCTAATCATTAGCTCCTAACTATGACCTGGATTCCAGTCCATGCAAATGTGTTTCTGATACAAATTGGATGGATTATAACAGGTATCTTCATTCTAATCAATTCATCAAAGCATCAAATGTTTTTTCTAATGCATTCAGTTCTCACTAACATACTCTATGCATTGCATGGGAATTAGCTGATACCATTGTTCCAATCCATCATAAAACTCCTTTACAAATGGTTTTCAAAGTTTTATTTTTCTATGCTGGTTGAAAGTATATTTTTTATATTTTTGGTAATATTTCTTGACTGTTTGGATTATTTTAATATTAACGTACTTGGGCATACTAATGTAATAAACCTGGTTATTATGTAAAAATAAACTTTAAATTTGTACACAAAATAAATTCAATAATCTAAATGTTGATTAATGATTGCAATGAATTGTTTGAATATTTATGTAAAATTAATTATAATTATATAACAATATATATAACAATTACTTTATATGTGTAATGAATGATATAATTAACAAAATGCATCAAAACATATTAGTCAGTCATCATTAATATTGATTTAATTAGATGTTTTTGTTTTGCCTGTGTTTTCACAGTGACTTCCCTAAATAAGTGGAATATATATCTATAAACCTTATACATTAGTATATTCTTTAACACCCCTCCTGTCTATTATTTTTAAATATGCTAGCAAAAAAAAGAGAAAAAGAAAATAAAGATATGGAGGGATATATTTCTTACTAACAGGAGCCACCCTACATTGTTAAAAACTGTCACTATTGTTCTTGTATTTTTTATTATTTTTATATCTCTAGACTAAACATTTTAATATCTCCTTCCTGTAGATCTAATTTATTACACTTCCTTCTATCACTTAACTTCTTTCCTATAACCAGTATCCTACCATAGACCTATTCCCAAACCATTATAACTAAATAAAAAAATAACTATGATTAAAGGCTATCTGGCTTACATTTTGGTCTTGTTCTTTTGGGGGTTCACATTTTTTACATACTCCTTTTTAAATATGTTGATTTTGACTTACAACGTTTCAAAGTCTCCCAAACACTATTTTGTATGATAAGTTAGAATATCAGTTATATTAAAGTAGTGTTCATGCCCTTTTATGTTTTACTGACATAAAAATACTCATACAAGGTCTGGGGGGCTGTTAAGAAAACAATCAATCTTTGTTATTATTATTTGTAAATCCTACATAGGCATAATTAAATAATCAGAAGACAGGGGGTTTTATCCGTGTACACGGTTTGGGGCTCACCCAACTAATGGGTGCAACAACAGAATTCTATTCCCTGCATTATTTGAACACATTTTTACTGACTAAAGGAGACATCTAAGTGAATGAATTTTACCTTACTTAATCCATTTAATATGTAATGTAAATCAATTATGCATAATGACCACAAGATGGAGACACATGCTAAAAAACAGTTTAATGTTTCAAGAACAGGGTGGAATTTTTCCAGACTGCTGAGCTATATTTATACCTCTACCTGTACTAGAGCTGATTTTACTTTAAAAAAATTCCACAAATTTCCACAATAATTACTACAAAATAAAAAGCTCTAACACAATACCACAAAACAACAAAAAAAAAACACTACTACAAATTAAACATAGCAAAAAAACAAAACAAACAAAAAAAAAACCTGAACAAAATAAACATTTAAAGCAAAAAAAAAAAAAAAAGACAAACAACAATCCAAGTACAATAATAAAAAAACACAATGAGCAACAAAAATGTTATACTCACCATCCGAAAGTCTTCATCAGATGTAATCCAAGTTCCAGGTGAAGAAAAGAACATTTAAAAAAAAAGAAAAAAGGATCCGCTTCTTTTCTTCATCAGATGTGATCCACTGTCCCTGCCGCAGTTTCTCCGGTCCTTGGCCAATAGAATTTGCTTTATTTCTATAAAAATCTATCAACCAATAGAAAATACTTTTTTCCTATTGGGTAATTTAAACAAATACTAAATCTTTCTGTTGGCTGATTTAAGCATTTTTGAAAAATCAACCATTGGAAATGCCAACACACCCCTATAAAAGGCGGAACTGGCTTAACAAATGCAGAGTCGGCTCCATAACGAATGAAATGGGGGGGCTTTTTTTCACGAGGGGGCACTCATTTACAAAGCATGTATGAGAGTCAAAATAAGAGCATACCTACATATGCTGCAGGAAAGTGTAGCTTCTGGCTGGCTTATCCCCCCTATCAACATTTGGAGAATATGTGCTAAATCACTAAGTAAAAGAATGAAGTCTAAATCCTATGCAGTGCACTAAAACAGAGCCATTAAACTTGAGACCCCCAGTGCAATAGCTCCTTAAAAACAATTCACCCCTTAATCACCATGATCCAAAACCCTTAAACTCATTCTCAAATCTCAATCATGTCCCCTAAACAGCCATGCACCCCAAACCCCCCAATGCAATTAACCCCATTGTTTGCAATAGCAGTGAGGATACTAGGTTTTTAGGTACTGGCCAAGGAAGGATATATATATACATAGATAGATAAGAAAAATTATGTCATGTGATAAGACACAACATTATAAATATGTAATTTTTCTAGACAGTAGGGGAGATTTTTCCTAAACCATTTTAAGATTAGGATTTGGATGCAAAGTTATATTGTTGCTATCTTAGGGTTTATTTTACAGGTAAGTATTTAGTTTTAAATAGGAATAATTTAGTTAATACAAGTAATATTATTTAGATTAATTAAAATAATATTTAAGTTAGGGGGGGTTAGTGTTAGTGTTAGACTTAGGTTTAGGGGTTAATAATTTTAATATAGGTGGCGGCGGTATAGAGGGGGCAGGATAGGGGTTAATAATTTTAATATAGGTGGCGGCGGTATGGGGGGGCAGGATAGGGGTTAATAACTTTAATATAGGTGGCGACGGGGTCCGGGAGCGGCAGTTTAGGGGTTAAACAATTTATTTAGTTGCGGCGGGGTCTGGGATCTGCAGGATAGGGGTTAATAAGTTTATGTAGGTGGCGGCGGTATAGGGGGCGGCAGATTAGGGGTTAATATGTATAATGTAGGTGGCGGCGGGGTCAGGGAGCGGCGGTTTAGGGGTTAACATGTTTATTATAGTTGCCGCGGGGTCCGGGAGCGGCGGTTTAGGGGTTAATAAATGTATTTATTTGCGGTGGTGTAGGGGGGGCAGACTAGGGGTGTTTAGACTCGGGGTACATGTTAGGGTGTTAGGTGCAGACGTTTCCCATTGAAATCCAGGTACGCTGGCCCGGAATAGTGGCGAGCGTACCTTCTAGTAGTTTGATAACTACCAAAAGTAGTCAGATTGTGCTGAACTTGCGTTCGGAACATCTGTAGTGATGTAACCATCGATCTGTGTCGGACTGAGTCCGGCGGATAGTAGGTTACGTCGCTATATTCTACTTTTGCCGGGCAGTAGGGGTTGATAACTAAGGCAAATCAGCCTCGCCGCAAATACGCTGCGGAATTCCAGCATATTTGCGGTTGACGGCTTGATAACTAGAGGCCATGATATTTTAGTACCTTCTTTTTCGTTTAAGAGAACCAAGGTAAAATTATTATAACACTTTTAAAACAATTATTTTCTCTCAAAAACACCCAGGACCCCCAATTGTAGTGGTTCACACCTTTTTCACTCATAAGGTCTTAAAGCACAGTTATATTAGGGGTTTAAAAATGTATTTTAGTGTTTGCGATGTGGGAGGAACTCGGTTTTGGGGTTAATAGGTAGTTTATGGGTGTTAGTGTACTTTTTAGCACTTTAGTTATGAGTTTTATGTTACAGTGTTGTACCATAAAACTCTTAACTACTGACTTTTAAATGCGGTAGGACTCTTGACGGGGTAGAGTGTACCGCTCACTTTTTGGCCTCCCAGGACAGACTCATAAAACCGGCGCTATGGAAGTCCCATAGAAAAAAGACTTTACAAAGTTTACGTAAGTCGTTTTGCGGTAAGGCCAAAAAAGTGTGCGGTGACCCTAAACCTTCGAGACTCGTATTACCAGCGGTAGTAAAAAAGCAGCGTTAGGACCTCTTAACGCTGCTTTTTTACCCTAACGCACAACTCGTAATCTAGCCATTAGATTTTTGCTTAAAGAAAAATGTTATAATATTTCAGAAGTCGGAAAATAAAGTTGGACATCGTAAAGGCATAAGTCATCAAATAGCACAGTATAAAATGAATGATGTAGCCATTCTCCATATACAGAAAGTCATCGATGATTTATTTAAACAAGAAGTACTAAAAGAACAGTACAGTCAGATGAACTCAGCAGTCTACCCAGTTCCAAAACCAGATGATACTTGGCAAATGATATTAGATTATAAGGAAGCTAACAGAGTCACACCAAGGACACAGATTTTTCCTAAACCATCTTGAGATTAGGATTTGGATGCAAAGTTATATTGTTGCTATCTTAGGGTTTATTTTACAGGTAAGTATTTAGTTTTAAATAGGAATAATTTAGTTAATACAAGTAATATTATTTAGATTAATTAAAATAATATTTAAGTTAGGGGGGGTTAGTGTTAGTGTTAGACTTAGGTTTAGGGGTTAATAATTTTAATATAGGTGGCGGCGGTATAGAGGGGGCAGGATAGGGGTTAATAATTTTAATATAGGTTGCGGCGGTATGGGGGGGCAGGATAGGGGTTAATAACTTTAATATAGGTGGCGACGGGGTCCGGGAGCGGCAGTTTAGGGGTTAAACAATTTATTTAGTTGCGGCGGGGTCCGGGATCTGCAGGATAGGGGTTAATAAGTTTATGTAGGTGGCGGCGGTATAGGGGGCAGCAGATTAGGGGTTAATATGTATAATGTAGGTGGCGGCGGGGTCAGGGAGCGGCGGTTTAGGGGTTAACATGTTTATTATAGTTGCCGCGGGGTCCGGGAGCGGAGGTTTAGGGGTTAATAAATGTATTTATTTGCGGCGGTGTAGGGGGGGCAGACTAGGGGTGTTTAGACTCGGGGTACATGTTAGGGTGTTAGGTGCAGACGTTTCCCATTGAAATCCAGGTACGCTGGCCCGGAATAGTGGCGAACGTACCTGCTAGTAGTTTGATAACTACCAAAAGTAGTCAGATTGTGCTGAACTTGCGTTCGGAACATCTGTAGTGATGTAACCATCGATCTGTGTCGGACTGAGTCCGGCGGATAGTAGGTTACGTCGCTATATTCTACTTTTGCCGGGCAGTAGGGGTTGATAACTAAGGCAAATCAGCCTCGCCACAAATACGCTGCGGAATTCCAGCATATTTGCGGTTGACGGCTTGATAACTAGAGGCCATGATATTTTAGTACCTTCTTTTTCGTTTAAGAGAACCAAGGTAAAATTATTATAACACTTTTAAAACAATTATTTTCTCTCAAAAACACCCAGGACCCCCAATTGTAGTGGTTCACACCTTTTTCACTCATAAGGTCTTAAAGCACAGTTATATTAGGGGTTTAAAAATGTATTTTAGTGTTTGCGATGTGGGAGGGCCTCGGTTTTGGGATTAATAGGTAGTTTATGGGTGTTAGTGTACTTTTTAGCACTTTAGTTATGAGTTTTATGTTACAGCGTTGTACCATAAAACTCTTAACTACTGACTTTTAAATGCGGTAGGACTCTTGACGGGGTAGAGTGTACCGCTCACTTTTGGCCTCCCAGGACAGACCGGCGCTATGGAAGTCCCATAGAAAAAAGACTTTACAAAGTTTACGTAAGTCGTTTTGCGGTAAGGCCAAAAAAGTGTGCGGTGACCCTAAACCTTCGAGACTCGTATTACCAGCGGTAGTAAAAAAGCAGCGTTAGGACCTCTTAACGCTGCTTTTTTACCCTAACGCACAACTCGTAATCTAGCCATTAGATTTTTGCTTAAAGAAAAATGTTATAATATTTCAGAAGTCGGAAAATAAAGTTGGACATCGTAAAGGCATAAGTCATCAAATAGCACAGTAAAAATGAATGATGTAGCCATTCTCCATATACAGAAAGTCATCGATGATTTATTTAAACAAGAAGTACTAAAAGAACAGTACAGTCAGATGAACTCAGCAGTCTACCCAGTTCCAAAACCAGATGATACTTGGCAAATGATATTAGATTATAAGGAAGCTAACAGAGTCACACCAAGGACACATGCACCTTCTATTTTACAGAATTTGAAAAGGAAAACTTTTAAAACAAAGTTTGACATAGCAAATGGATTTTGGAGTCATCCTATTACTCCAGAAAGTTACTGGATAACAGGATTTACTTGAAGAGTAGGATTTTTAAATTCAAGTGCATTATTTACTTCAGATGTAGTGAATTTATTATGTAAATCTCCAGAAGTTGAAGTATATGATATATATTTTTCATATGACAGTGAAGAAGAACACATAGAAATCTTGGATAAGATGTTACCTATATTACATGATGCAGGTTATGTAGTATCTCTTAAAGTTACATGAAACCTACATTTTTTCTTTCATGATTTAGAAAGAGCATGCAGTTTTAAACAACTTTCTAATTTACTTCTATTTTCTAATATGCTTCATTCTCTTGATATTCTTAACTGAAAAGCATATCTAGATAGGCTCAGTAGCTGCTGATTGGTTGCTGCACATAGATGCCTCCTGTGATTGGCTCTCCCATGTGCATTGCTCTTTCTTCAACAAAGGATATCTAAAAAATTAAGCAAATTAGATAATAGAAGTAAATTGTAATGTTGTTTAAATTTGTATTCTCTATCTGAATCATGAAAGAAAGATTTTGGGTTTAGTGGCCCTTTAAACTGTCCCTTTTTGTGCTGCCAGGAATAGTTGTCTCATATTTATCAAGCCTGAAGTTCCTGTAGCTTGAAACATTGAATAAGAAGCTGTCTGAATTATTTAATTGATTATTTGTTAGCTTGTTGCTTAACTCATCTGTTGACTTTTCTGCTTCTTTTTTGTTACCCTCTTTTACACACCAGCTATCCACAAGAAAATAATAATTAAAAAAAAATGTGCTGGAACATTGCTGCCTGACATCGGTGCTACCAAAGCTAAGTGCATTTGTTGTAAAATTGTTGAAATGATTTCGCCGAATGTCATTTGTAATAGTTGTCATGATAAACTTTTACATGCAGTTAGTGTATCCATCAGTAATAGCACATTGCCAGTTGTAGTTCCTTCAACTTCTAATGTGCATGATATACCTGTAATTTTTAAAGAATTTGTTTCTGATTCTATTTTGAAGGCTTTGTCTGCATCTCCACCTTCTAATAAACGTAAAGGTCTTTTAAAACTTCTCATTTAATTGATGAAATTTCAAATGAGCAACAACATAATTTATCCTCTTCCGATGAGGATCTATCTGATACAGAAGATCCTTCCTCAGACATTGACACTGACGAATCTACTTATTTATTTAAAATAGAGTATATGAGTTCTTTATTAAAATAAGTGTTAATTAATTTAGATGGTAAGGTAACGAGTCCTATTGACGTTCAGTCTAATAAACATTTAAATGCTGTTTTTAAACCTCCTGTGGTTTCTCCAGGGTTTTTTTTATTCCTGAGGCTATTTCTGATATGATTTCTAGGGAATGGAATAAGCCAGATACTTCTTTTATTCCTTCTTCAAGGTTTAAAAAATTGTATCCTTTACCAGCAAAATCTATAGAGTTTTGGGAAAAAATACCCAAAGTTGATGGGGCTATTTCTACTCTTGCTAAACGTACCACTATTCCTATGGAAGATAGTACTTCCTTTTAAGGATCCTTTAGATAGGAAGCTTGAATCTTATCTAAGGAAGGCCTATTTATATTCAGGTCATCTTCTCAGACCTGCAATTTCTTTGGCTGATGTTGCGGCTGCATCAACCTTCTGGTTGGAGAATTTAGCGCAACAGGAATTGGATTCTGACTTATCTAGCATTATTCACCTATTGCAATATGCTAATCATTTTATTGTGATGCAATATTTGATATGATCAAAATTGATGTTAGATCCATGTCTTTAGCTATTTTAGCCAGAAGAGCTTTGTGGCTTAAATCTTGGAATGCTGATATGACATCTAAATCTAGATTACTATCTCTTTCTTTCCAAGGTAATAATTTATTTGGTTCTCAGTTGGATTCTATTATTTCAACTGTCACTGGGGGAAGGGAGTTTTTCTGCGTCAGGATTAAAAACCTAAGGGTAAATCTAAGGCTTCTAACCATTTTCCTTCCTTTCATCAGAATAAGGAACAAAACTCAATCTTCCCCCAATTGGAAGCCTTCCTCAAATTGGATTAAATCCAAGCCATTTAGGAAACCAAAGTCAGCCCCTAAGTCCGCATGAAGGTGCGGCCATCATTCCAGCTCAGCTGGTAGGGGGCAGATTAAGGTTTTTCAAAGATATTTGGATAAAATCTGTCCAAAATTAATGGATTCAGAGCATTGTCTCAAGGGTATCGAATAGGATTCAGAGTAAGACCTCCTGTGAGAAAAAATTTTCTCTCACGTATCCCAGTAAATCCAGTAAAAGCTCAGGCTTTCCTGAAGTGTGTTTCAGACCTGGAGACTTCAGGGGTAATCATGCCAGTTCCTCCTCAGGAACAAGGTTTGGGGTTTTAATCAAATCTATTCATTGTACCAAAGAAGGAAAATTTATTCAGACCAGTTCTGGATCTGAAATTTTTTTAATCATTATGTAAGAGTACCAACTTTCAAGATGGTGACTATAAGGACTATTCTGCCTTTTGTTCAGCAAGGACATTATATGTTTACAATAGACTTGCAGGATGCATACCTTCATATTCCGATTCATCCAGAACATTATCAGTTTCTGAGATTCTCTTTTCTAAACAAGCATTATCAATTTGTTGCTCTTCCATTTGGCCTAGCAACAGCTCCAAGAATCGTTTCAAAGGTTCTGGGTGCCCTACTCTCTGTAATCAGAGAACAGGGTATTGCAGTGTTTCCTTATTTGGACGATATCTTGGTACTAGCTCAGTCTTTGCGTACTGCAGAATCTCACACAAATCAACTAGTGTTGTTTCTTTGGAAACATGGTTGGAGGATCAATTTACCAAAAGCTTCTTGATTCCTCAGACAAGGGTCACCTTTTTAGGCTTCCAGATAGATTCAGTGTCCATGAGTCTGTCTCTAACAGACAAGAGACGTTTAAAATTGGTTGCAGCATGCCGACACCTTTAGTCTCAGTCTTTCCCTTCAGTGGCTATGTGCATGGAAGTTTTAGGTTTCATGACTGCAGCATCGGACGCAATCCCCTTTGCTCGTTTTCACATGAGACCTCTACAGCTTTGTATGCTGAATCAATATACGACACTCTCTGACATGGTGGATAGATCACCATCGTTTAGTTCAAGGGGCTTCTTTGGTTCGGCCAACCTGGACTGTGATCACAACAGATGTGCGTCTTTCAGGTTGGGGAGCTGTTTGGGGATCTCTGACAGCACATGGGGCTTGGAAATCTCAAGAGGCGAGATTACCAATAAATATTTTAGAACTCTTTGCAATTCTCCAGTTCTTCAGTTTTGGCCTCTGCTAAAGAGATAATCGTTCATTTGTTTTCAGACAGACAATATCACAACAGTGGCTTATGTCAATCATCAGGGTGGGACTCATAGTCCCCAAGCTATGATTGCTATACTTCCTGATATACACTGTTTTGTACAGGCTTTAGTTCTTATTAAGCCTGTTATTTAATCAATTTCTCCTCCTTGGAGTCTTAATTTGGTTCTGACGGCTTTACAGTTTCTTCCATTTGAACCTATGCATTTTTTGGACATTAAACTACTTTCTTGGAAAGTGTTGTTCCTTTTGGCTATCTCTTCTGCAAGAAGAGTTTCTGAGTTGTCTGCTCTTTCTTGTAAGTCTCCTTTTCTGATTTTTTCATCAGGATAAGGCAGTTTTGTGGACTTCTTTTTAATGTTTACCTAAGGTTTTGAATTCTAACAACATTAGTAAAGAAATTGTTGTCCCTTCCTTGTGTCCTAATCCTAAGAATTCTTTGGAAAGTTCCTTAGATTCTTTGGATGTGGTAAGAGCTTTGAAATATTATGTGGAAGCTACTAAAGATTTCAGGAAGACTTCCAGTCTATTTGTTTTATTTTCTGTTCCTAGGAAAGGTCAGAAGGCTTCTGCTATTTCCTTGGCTTCTTGGTTGAAACTTTTGATTCATCAAGTTTATTTTGAGTCGGGTCAGGCCACGCCTCAGAGAATTACAGCTCATTCTACTAGATCAGTCTCCACTTCGTGGGCTTTTAAGAATGAAGCTTCAGTTGATCAGATTTGCAAAGCGGCAACTTGGTCCTCTTTGCATTAATTTACTTAAGTCTACCGTTTTTTTTTTTTTTTAAATAGAATTTTTATTGAAGTTCAGAAAAGTAACATATTACAATCCGTTACAAAACAGGTTACAGAGCTTTTCATAGGTTACAGTTGGATATAGAATGGCGGGAACAATTGAAGCAAGCAAACAAACAAGTAACATTGGATCTCCTTATGAAAGTTGAACTTCTCTTGCTAGGTTTCTTTTCTCTTTTTCTTATCTTGTCTTTTGTAGTAGACTTTGCATATGCTAAAATATTGGTGGGTTTCAAATGTCTATTTTATTATGCAAGGTTGGAAAGAGCATAATCACATTCGGGTGTGGCTAATAAGGACAACACCACGGGTGGGGGAGAATGAAGAACAAAAAACAAAAAAGGAAAAAAAAAAAAAAGAGAAAGAAAAGGGAGGAGGGAAGGGGGAAAGGGGTCCTAGGTGGGGGAAAATGAGAAGGGGAGGGGGGAATGACTGGCTTGTAGAATCTATCGTTCCTGCTTACTATTCAGCAAGGGGTTCAGGTCATCTGCCTCCAAGTTTCCCAGATTTCTGAGTGGAGGAAGATTTTATTGTGTTGAGTGAAAATCGGGCCTTCCATTATCTCGAGATAGGTCATGGTTCTGACAACTTCCTCCCAGGTGGGTGGGGTTTTTTGTCTCCATAATCTCGCAATGGCCAATTTGGCTGAGATAAGAATGTAGACAAGAAGTAAGGATTTTGAGGGTGAAGTTGTGTCTATGTTTAGGTGCAGCAGAGCCACTTGTGGGGAGGTCCTAAGGTGAGGAAATAAATTTCTGCATTGGAGCGAGACAGCACTCCAGAAGAGGGCTAGTTTTGGGCATTCCCACCAGATGTGGGCTGGCGAGCCCACCATCCCACATTGTCTCCAACATAGTGGGGAGTTATTTTGGGAGATCTTAAACAGCCTGAGAGGTGTGAGGTGCCATTGCGTGCAAACTTTGAGATATAATTCAAGTAAGGTGATGCAGTGGAGTGCCTGTTTGGTTATAGTTACTGCTCTGGCCCAGTCGACTTGTTCTGCCCGAAACTGGAAAGCTTGTTCCCAGGCCCTAGCATAAGCTGACCTATGGTAGGTGGGAGAGTTCATTAAGTCTCTGTAGGAGACCGACAGGGCTCTGGGAATCTTCGCGTTATTGGCCCATCTTTTTTCCCACATAGTGGGATCGCGAAGGGGTTGGCTTAGAAATCCCCAAGATTTCAGAAGGCTCCTGAGCCTCCAGAACTCAAACAAGAGAAGTTGGTTCGGGTTGTAGGTATTGGTGAACTGCTCAGTAGAGAGAAACTGATTATTGAGATATAGGTCCGCCACGTGGAGTATCCCGTGCTCTTGCCATAGGCTAGGGTTGGAATCCCTGAGGGCCGCTAGCAGGCCCATCAGGGAGTGGATGGGAGAGGGGTGGGGAGCTATCTGGGGGAGTGAGCGTAGCCTGTCCCAAAGACGGAGGGCGTGGATAATGACCACATTCTGTATTTTGTAGTATGACCTAATGTGTTTGGGCAACCAGATCAGGTCCCGGAGCATGAGAGGGCCGGGGAGCGTTGCCTGTTCTAGGATTTGCCACTTATTTTTACTGTCAACGCTGTTCCATGCCAAAATATGGGAGAGTCTCGAGGCTTCGTGGTAATGAATTAAGTTGGGGGCGCCCGCACCCCCACTTAAGAATGGCTGTTGCAATATTCTGGTAGCCACCCTAGGGTGCTTATTTTTCCAGATATATTTGTTGCAAATTTGTTGGAATTTGCTAATTAAAGACTTGGGGACAGGGATAGGAAGCGAACGGAATAGATACGTGAGTTTGGGAAGTAGGAGCATTTTAAATGCTGCTATGCGTCCTAGCCATGAAATACATGGAACACTCCATTTATCAACACTAGACTGAAAATGCTGCAGGAGGGGGTAAAAGTTAGAGTCAATTATTGTAGGGATGCTCCAAGATAGATAAACCCCTAGATGCTTAATCCGATGCTGGGACCAGTTGAAAGAATAATTTTGTTGGAGTTCCGCGAGTGTCGCGCCTGGTACATTAATGACATAGGCCTCTGTCTTGTTAACATTGAGTTTGTAATAGCTAATATGCCCGAACCGATCTAATAGTTTGAAAAGATTGGAGAGAGAGTGTAGGGGGTCGCTCAGGAATATGGTGAGATCATCCGCAAATAGTGCGGTTTTTTGTAGGGTACCCTCAATCTCTACGCCTCAAATGTCGGGGCTAATTCTTATCGCCTCGGCCAGCGGCTCCATGACTAAGGCGAAAAGTAACGGAGAGAGGGGGCAGCCCTGGCGTGTCCCATTTGTGATGGGAAAAGGTGAAGAGCAGAACCCCAATCCCTTTACCGAGGCCGTGGGGGCCGCGTATAAGGCCTGGACGCAAGAGCAAAAACCCGGGGGGAATCCAAACTTTTTTAGAACTTCAAATAGATATGTCCAATTTACCCTATCAAAAGCCTTTTCGGCATCTAGGGTTAAAGTTGTGCAGGAAAGATTACGTCTTTTGGCTTCAAGGTATATATTTAGGATTCAGCGGGTATTATCTGGGCCCTCCCTGCCGGGAGTGAAGCCCACCTGGTCACCGTCCAGCAATGACGGTAATACAAGATTAAGTCTGGAAGCCATAAGCTTCGCCATCAACTTCACGTCAGCATTTATCAGTGATATGGGCCGAAAGTGTTCGCACACATTAGGGGTCTTACCCGGTTTCGGTATGGTCACAATGATCGCCTGTAGTAATTCTGGCGGCAGGGTGCCTGACTGCCTAGCTAGGGAGCAAACTCTGGTTAGAAGCGGGGCGAGCTGCAGACGAAACGTTTTGTAAAACAGAGCGCCGTAGCCATCTGGTCCCGGGGCTTTATGCGGTTTTAGGGACTTGATGACGGAGAGGACTTCTTTGGGACTAAATGGGGCTTCAAGTGATTCTATCTGGGCCGCAGTGAGAGTCGGTAAGGAAAGGGTGTCCAGGTAATTCTGAACGTGTTGTGTGGAAGGAACCTGATGGGCTGGGGATTCTGCTAAGTTATACAGAGTGGAATAGTAAGAGGCAAAAGCCTTCCCTATGTCTGCAGGCAATCGGACAGTTCCTTGGGGTGTTTTAATGTATGGAATACGAGCCTCCGCGGTCTTTTGTCGGAGCTTGTTGGCCAGTAACCTGTCGGCTTTGTTTCCCTTAGCATAGAAAGTCTGTTTAAACAGACGGACCTGATTTTGGTGCCTTTTTAACTCTAGGGCCGAGATTTGTGCCCTGGTGGCTTCAATTTGAATGAGAATCTGGGGGTCTAACGATTCCCTATGCAGAGGAGTAAGTCTCCTCAGGGTGGTGTGGAGTTGGGCAAGTGTACTACCCAGACGCTTCCTATGCTCTGTCGTCAGCTTGATGAACACTCCTCTGAGGTATGCCTTGAGGGAACTCCAAAGACAAAAGTCATCGACCGCGCTGTTGTCGTTTATGTTCAGATATTCTAAGATCTCTTTCTGAATGAGTGTAACTTGATCTGGACTGGAAAGTAAATATTCTGGGAGTTTCCAAGAGGGCCTAGATAGGGCACCGGTGGGGTGATTCAGAGCAAGCTGAACCGAGGAGTGGTCAGACCACGTGCAGTCAGGCATGTGTGTCGACTGGACCAGGTCAAGCAGTTTTGGCTCACAGAAGAAATAGTCAATCCTTGTATAGGAGTTATGCACTCTAGAATAGTAGGAGTAGTCCCTAGAGGTGGGATGGTGGGAGCGCCAGACATCAAATAAGTTATATTGGGCTAGAAGATTACTAAATTGCTTTGCGGTCCTGACAGTTTGTTTATCGCAGGGCTTGAGCTTAGGGGAGCGTCTGTCTAATGCTGGGTCAAGTAACATATTGAAATCCCCTGCCAGGAGTAGATTCTGTGTTTTGTGGGATGTCAACAGCCGTAGAAACCTTCTAAGGGCTCGTGTTTGACAGGAGTTTGGGCCATAGTAATTAGCTAGAGTATATGGAATATTATCTAGTCTGCAGTTTAGTATCAAGAATCTCCCTTTTGCATCTTTAAAGGATGCTATTTTTTCAAAGAGTATGGACTTGTGTATCAAGATTGCTACCCCCCTGGATTTTCCCGTGAAGGAAGCTGCCTCTACTATCGGGTACTGTTTACAATGTAGAGAAATAGGGGAGCCCTCCACCCAATGGGTCTCCTGTAGAAAGGCTATTTTAGTTTTGAAACAGGTCAGATAAGAGATTAATCTGCTTCTCTTGTCCGGAGAGTTAAGCCCTCTGGTGTTAAGGGAGGAGCAGATTAGCGCCATTTTTAGACAAGTTAAGGGAGGGTAAGGAGGGGGGGGAGACGGGGGAGCAGCAAAGACAATAGGAGAGAGGGAAAGGGGAAGGAAAGGGGTGATAGAGGAAGGAAAGAAGAAGAAGAGAGAAAAAAAAAAAAAAAGGGGGGAGAAAACCCTAAGAGTGCTGTTTCTATAGTTTGGAGTGAGTTCTAAATAATATAGCTCAGAATAGACTATGTTGTTGTGAGGGTGAGTGAAAAACAAATTAAAGATCGCGGTATGGCCAAGATAAACCGCATTAATCGTCTTCCCTAGAGAGGGAGGCACATTTAAAAACTGGGGGGTGGGGGACTACTACTGGGGGGAGGAGGTGGTGGGACTTGTTTAAGGAAATTACAATTCTTAATACTGTTATTGCTAGTGGGTCATGTGGGGGGGGGCGGCCGCACTATGACAGATTAGGTGAAACTTAAGTGAAGGGGGTTAGAACTGAGGCCGTCGGCCTTACGGCCTGTCACATGAAAGGAATGTATGTTAGCTAAGGTTGTACAGCAGTGATAATATATAGCATACAAAAAACATAACAGATAACAGTAATTTCAGACTTGGAACTACTATAGCGATAACAACAATTATAACATCATAATGTAAAAAACTGGGAATCAACTTTACAACACCCAGTGGACCCATAAAATCAAAACTAGGGTTCGTAAATGTGCTGCCAGAGGGATGGTTTGGTGACTACCTGCTAACTCTGACTAGCCAAGCATTGAAGAGATGTATATGCTCTGGAAGCGGGTCAGGCAGCTATCGCTACTACGCTGCGTTGTAAAAACCTTGTGCTCTGTAGTATGATAAGTTTGCCTACATCGCTGATTTAGGGATGTGTGAGAGTGTCAGCTGGCTATGTCGTGTTTTGTGCTTCTATCTATGGTGTGGTAGTTCTCCTGTTGAGTTAACTAGACAGAGGTGCCAATGAAGAAGTTGCTAACTGCGCTCGCTAGCCAGCTATCTCTCTAGCTATGCTCCCCATAGCACTAGAGAATGTTGTGTTTGGAATCCATGTGTATATCTGATAAATAACATTGAGGGCGACCGTGTCTAATTGTTCTGCAATGTGTACTATATGCAATTCTGAATAGGTACTATCAGTCAAGGACACATTTGTTTAATGTGTAGGCTACGTGCTTCGGCTGGGCCCACGCCGAGCACTCAAAACCTGCGGACAAACCCGTCCCCGGCTAGCAAGGTAATCATCACATAGTTGGCAATTAGGGTCTAAATTAGAGCTAACTGTAAAGTTAAGACAATAATACAACCTATACACAGAAATAGTAGTTGGGTAGTATGAGCATCTCAGCATATTCATATACACAATGGCAGAAGTATCCTGAATACACATTTTTATTAATAAAAGTTAAGAGTCTAGGAAAGATACTTATCGTCCATGAGTCACAGGAATCAGCAGGCTGGGCCAAGGAGTATGAAGGATATTGGCTCACTTTCCTCTAGCTAGCACACAAACAATGTCCCTCAAGAGCCGTTCTCATCAATGGGACCACAGGATAACATCACAACTTCAGATTTTAGGAATTTGATGATCCAGATCTGTGCCTTTGGGGAAGAGAGGTCCATTCTTGAGTGTCATGTCTCTTCTGAGGTCCAAGACCACGAGCAGAGGGAGTTGACAAATCCTTTGGTCGGGAGGCCTCTAGGGCACCCTGTCGGTCTGCGGGGTTGTTGGAGGCTGCCCATTCTGCTGCTGATGCACTCAGTAGGGATTGCCTAGCTAGTGGTTTTTCTTTGTCTTTTTTGGGAGGGTATAGGTTCCACATTTTCAGTAGATCGTATCCCTTGGTTGAAGTTTGGACAGTGAATAACTGATTGTTTCGAAAGATTAACAGCTTTATGGGATAGCCCCATCTGTACCTGATTTCGTTTCTCCGTAGGATGGAAGTTATTTCAGCGTAGGTCTTTCTTTTTTGTAAAGTTCTCACTGAAAGGTCAGGAAAGATCTGTAGGTTTTTGAATTTTTCTGGGAGGGGTGGTTTCTGAAAGTGTGCTCTCTGGATTCTCTCTTTGTAAGTGAAATAATGGAGTCGTACTATTGTATCCCTAGGCTGATCGTCTGAGAGACCCCTGGGTTTAAGTGCACGATGTGCCCGATCCATTAAGGCTTCTAATTCTGTGGCGGGAGGAGCGAGCAAATGAAACAGTTCTTTCAGGTATGGTTGTAGGTCAGCTGGGGAGATAGTCTCAGGGATACCTCGGATCCTCAGGTTATTCCACCGAGACCTGTCTTCTAGATCAGCTATTTTGTCGTCAATCACTTCAAGATAGTCTGCTAAGCGCTGCGTGTAGGATTGTAAGTTGGAATGTTCAACAGCAGCGTCCTCCTGCCTTCTCTCTAGAGAATCTATTCTCTCATTAGTAGATGAGATCTCTTTTTTGAGTTCAGCTGTGGAAGCTGCCATTTGGGCTGTGAATGAGGCATGGTGTTTGTCCAGCAAGGATTTTAGAGAGTCCATAATGAAAGAGGGAGTAGCTACCTCAGGTTGGGCTTGCTGTATATTTTGTATGGCCGCAAGTGCAAGATCTGAGGTGTCAGACCTGGGGGAGTCTGGGGGTTCCATGTCACACTGTGATATTCCTCCCGAGGGACCGAAGTGATCCATCACAGTTTTTTTTGGTAGGAAATGCTGCTTGTTCTTTTTCCCTCTTGCTGATTGAGACATGCTGAGTGATAGATAAGATGTGAACACTGTGGCAGAGGTGCTTGATGGGAGCGTGTCCAGGGGTGTTGAGGTATTCCCCCTAAGGTGGCTATAACAATCACTGTGTGGAAGACAGGCCTAGATGGCCTAAAAGAAGTTATTCCATATTAGATAGATTCAGTTTCTGTCAATTCAAAAGGATCCACAGGCGTTTGAGGTGTCTGAGTGACAGATTAAAATGAGTCAGGAACAGTCTTTTTCAAGTTGGTAGGTCTCTCTGAGCTGGGAGACAGCGTTTGGCACCCCCCCTGGGGATGTTGCCACCTCTGGGCCAGTCCGGTAAAGGGGAGATGGGATATGACCTGCTGTGATGAAAACAACAGGAAAGGGAATGGGAGAGTGCCCACCTACTGCATAAAATAAAGATTGCTTAGGCAAATGTCACTGCTGTCTCTTCAGGAAGAATCTCTTTTCAGTGGCCTGATAGATTGAGCGGCCCAAAGCAGCCCCAAAAACTGAGCTAGAGGAGAGCCTGCAGCGTGTAGCTGGGGAGACCAACAGGGTTCTCAGCTGGCCAGTGAGCATTAGCTTAGTTCCCCCTTAAGTGTGTTGTCAGCTCAGATGATGGAGTGGGGCACTAGAGATTGTGTAGCCGTTGCTCTTTAGTGATAATTCAAGGCCACAGAAGAAATAGTGTGCTCCACGTGGGGAGCCGGTGGGGTGATTTGAATAACTGTAAACCTGCCAGCAACCTCACGCTTAGATAAGTGCCAGAGTTATACTTATAGTAAGGCTTTCAACCTAGCCTGATATAGGTGATAACCAAGAGCCTTTGGAGGTAGCGCGGGCTTAGGGCTAGAGTGGCTGCTTGTGCCAATGAAGCGCTGTGCAAGCTAAAATGGCGGCTTCGCGCCACTTCACTAGGAGGCCTGTCGCTACAATGGAGCCCCAGCCGTCGGTCCGGGGCTATGAGGAAATGTCCTTGTGACTAGTGCGCTGTCCCTAAGGTGGGTTAGTGTGAGCGGGAGCAAGGCTTATGGAGTCGCAGATTTCGGGTATCAGGTACTCACTTGTTTCCCGGGTAAGGGGAGTCCTCCTGGAGGCACTGGGTAAATTTTAAGATGCGGGTTCCGGAGCTAGCGCCAGTAGTAAGAGCCGCTGCTTTAATCTGGAGCTTGATGTTGTTAGCTCCGCTTCCAGTACGGCTCACTTTTGAATAATTGCGGGCGAGTTCCCGGCTCCTCTTTCCCAGCTGTGTGATGGACCTCTGCTACCAGGAAGTGTGGCGGGGCTCTGCTGCTGCACTGAGGAGAAGGGAAGGCAGCGATCCGGATCCGGAGTTCGGGTGAGAGTGAAACCACCGTTGCTTGTAATACACTCGCTTCAGTTGGTGCTGTCCGGGGGTGAGAGAAGCTGTCACACTGTTTTAGAGCCCCACAGCCTGTTCCCATATATTAGTAACAGGTAGAAACAGGAATTAATGGGTATAGATTAACTGTAGCTGTGCCCCTCTATTAATTTGTGTAGAGAGCTCTGACTAAGTGCGGCCAGCCATGATGGAAGTTGGCTCCGCCCCCCTAAGTCTACCGTTTTGATGTATTTGCTTCTTCGGAAGCAGTTTTTGGTAGAAAAGTTCTTCAGGCAGCTGTTTCAGTTTGATTATTCTGCTTTTGATTTAAGTTTTTTTCTTTCAAATGAAATAAACTTATATTTTTTGGGTTGTGGATTAATTTTTTTCAGCAGATTATGGCTGTTTTTATTTTATTCCCTCCCTCTCTAGTGACTCTTGAGTGGAGATCCACATCTTGGGTATTGATATCCCATATGTCACTAGCTCATGGACTCTTGCCAATTACATGAAGAAAACATAATTTATGTAAGAACTTACCTGATAAATTAATTTCTTTCATATTGGCAAGAGTCCATGAGGCCCACTCTTTTTATGGTGGTTATGATTTTTTTGTATAAAGCACAATTATTTCCAAATATCCTTTGTTGATGCTTTCTACTCCTTTCTTTATCACCCCACTGCTTGGCTATTCATTAAACTGAATTGTGGGTGTGGTGAGGGGTGTATTTATAGGCATTTTGAGGTTTGGGAAACTTTGCCCCTCCTGGTAGGATTGTATATCCCATATGTCACTAGCTCATGGACTCTTGCCAATATGAAAGAAATGAATTTATCAGGTAAGTTCTTACATAAATTATGTTTTTTCATGAATGATTTCAATGTGTTAATTGCCTCTTTGCATGCTGCTGCCTCAAGGGAGATAAAAACTGAAACAAAAAAAACAAGGATACATTTACAATGGGCAACTCAGGAAGAGAATGCACTGAATGCTTTGTTAGAGGCAGTTAATAGAACAGAGTACTTTGCACAAAGAGATAGTACTAAAGTTCTATCAGTGTACATAAATATATCACCAAATGCAAGCTATATAAAGTTGTATAATGCAAATGAGACACATCCCATAGAACTATCTCATGTATATTCACAAACAGAGATGAAATTTACTATGATAGAGAAGCTTCTGGTAGCTGTTAATATAGCAATACTGTTAAAGTCAAGATAGATTGCACAAGGGAAAGATATATACATACATACATATATCAGTAGCGTCACTTCATAACTTACAAAAGCAAACTATACCAGACAAGAAGGCACTAAAGACTAGATGGAATAAATGGCTATTTTGGAAGACCCACAGGTACATTTTATTCATGATAAAAATTTGACACCTCTAGATGATTTACCAGCTCCAAAGCAACCCTCAAGTCTGAATTTACAAACTTATCCAAATTACCACTATTCTGCGATGTATACACTGGGGGCTCCCCACTAATCTCCAGTAAATAGAAGGTAAATAAATCTGCTGGAGCAGGAATTGCAAAATATTCTCCTACGCTGACTCTGTTGCGTCCATGGCAAATCCCTTTAGGGGATCATTCAGCTCAATTTGCAGAATTTTTTGAATTAGCATTTGCTATGATGGAAGCATTGTTAGATATAGGACCAGTGTTAATTGTAACTGATTCTGCATATCTGGCAAGATCTGTTTCCCAAGCTTTACGAATCTGGAAATTGAATGTTTTTTTAAACTGCAAAGAAAAAGCCATTACAGCAAATTTTCAAATGGAAAGCAATTGCTGCTTATCTACATATAAAGCCTGATATTGAAGTAGTACATGAACCATCTCATAGAAAGTTCTTCTTTGCATACAGAAGGCAATACATTTGCAGATACGCTTTCACAATGTGTGAGTCAAAAATATGCAGTGAATGCAGTAAAAACTCGAATGACAGCAACCAGTAATCTTGACACAGAGTTAAAAGCTTTCTTAGATAAAACCAGACCTAATCCATCTGGTTATCCTAAAAAATATCATTATGAATTTAAAGACAAATATTGTATGGTTAAAATTGGAGACAAATAATTGATTGTTCCCCCCTGTCATAGACAGATGGAACATAACAGAAATGGCCCATTCTAGTATTGGTCATCCTCATTTAGGGCGAGATAAAGTCTTGTTTACCCTAAGATCAAAATATTGGTGGCCTAATATGAGGAAAACGGTCATAAGAATTATAGGGAGTTGTAAAGCATGTCTCCTTGCTAATAATCCAAATCACTAGAAACAACCATACATTGTTAAAGAAATTCCAAATAAGACATTTGATCTGATTTATTTAGATCACATAGGGCCTTTACCTCCTTCACATGGGTACAAATATGTTTTAGTATGTGTTGATGCTTGTAAAAGGTTTACATGGTTATACCCTGTTAAAAGTGTCACGCTAGTACCACACTTGATAGTCTCAATTCCTTAGTAATGATTGGTAAACCTAAAGCCCTACACTCAGATGCTGGATCAGCTTTTACATCTACTCAAGCACAAGAGTGGGCTAAATCTTTTTATGTTAAATGTGAAATCAGTGCACCTTATCCTCCTCAAAGTAGTGGGGTTGTAGAAAGGAAAAATGCTGAGGTAAAACTACTCTTAACCAAGATACTAACTAACCGCCCAAAACAGTGGTATCCCTTGTTTACTTATGTGCAACTGGGATTAAACAATGTACCTTCTGCTATTTCTGGAAAAACACCATATGAATTTTTATATGGTATACCTATGAATAGAATGTTTAATACTGAGCACCTTTCTGCACCAGGGAGATTAGAGCATGTAACTATTCTAGAAGAAATACGTGATTGTCAGCATTGATAACCTTGAACCTGCTTCTAAATTTGAGCCAGTAGATGACAAACCCTTTAACTTACTCTCAGTAGGTGACACTAAACGAAGCAAGCCAGATAAATAATCAATTGCCAATGATGCCATTTGTATCAAACCCAGAGACTATGACACCTTTGTATTATGATATTGAAGAAGAACAAATGAATGAAATAGATTATTTTGATACACCAACACCAGTTACATGATCCAATCCTGTTTTACCTGTCATAAATACTGTTATCTGCACGACTACCAATTCAACAACAATGATTGAGAATGTTTATGAACTTGTTCAATTATAAAAACCTTAAAATATTGGGATGTACAATACTGATTTTATACTTCTCCTTATTTGTATTTCAACCTGCATGGTAGTTTTGCGTCTACAGTGGTATAATCTTGCAAAGAGACCTGGAGCTGTTCTGGCATGGAATATCCAGTGCATCATTTGCATGTTGTTAATAACCTATAGATTGTTATAAATTTAAAGGGTCAGTCTAGGCCAAAATAAACTTTCATGATTCAGATAGAGCATATAATTTTAAATAATTTTCCAATTTACTTTAATCACCAATTTTGCTTTGTTCTCTTGGTATTCTTAGTTGAAAGCTTAACCTAGGAGGTTCATATGCTAATTTCTTAGACCTTGAAGGCCACCTCTTTTCAGAATGCATTTTAACGGTTTTTCACCACTAGAGGGTGTTAGTTCACGTATTTCATATAGATAACACTGTGCTCGTGCACGTGAAGTTATCTGGGAGCAGGCACTGATTGGCTAGATTGCAAGTCTGTCAAAAGAACTGAAATAAAAAAGGGGCAGTTTGCAGAGGCTTAGATACAAGATAATCACAGTGGTTAAAAGTATATTATTATAACTGTGTTGGTTATGCAAAACTGGGAAATGGGTAATAAAGGGATTATCTATCTCTTAAAACAATAAAAATTCTGGTGTAGACTGTCCCTTTAATACAACAGCTCTTGTGCTGTTTTTATTTTTTAAGTGGGTCTGTTTATTAGAATCCACTTATATGTGTGTTTCTTGTCAAAACACAGAAGGGAGTACACAAATTTTATTGATAGTAACATTGAATCGAGTTTTGTAGAATATTTTATTAATGAAATCAAACAGCAGCTCTAACTTGACTGTAACAATTGCTTTTTTACCTGAGATGGCAAATCTCATTCCATTTTTATAATAATTATACTCTTGTACTATTTTCACTGTATTTGCTTATAATACATCTGGTAAAAGGTGGTGTCATTAATCTACATGACCTTTCTGCATATATAATAATACTTCTCTAAAGTAAAGCTCTCGGACAGACAGTGTAGTAAGCCTTTAGCTGCCGTTTGGTATTTCATGACATCGGTTATGCCGCTTTATTATGGAATTTTGTTATATCTGTGCATTTGGATTTATGCACCTGTTGTGTTTGATATTGCTAGGATGTAGTTGTTTTTTTTTTGGAGATTTATGTAACATTTATATTTTTTACTGTCTGTTATTCTTATACATACCATCACCTTCGCATATTTACTGTTTTGTTACGTTTGCCGTTCATTTTCATTTGATACATTTTGCAGCACCATTTGTTGTCACCCGTCACGATTATGATGCTTACAGATTGAGTTATTGTTTATTAATTAACTTGTTTGGTGGCAAGTTTCTTGTCTGTAAATCATACGTCATACATTTCACAACATATCATTACATTACTACTTCTTATCTGACACACTTTTCCGGTCCCTTTTTAGATTGGACTGTCAAGTTTACAGTCGTGTGCAAGCTGATTGTTCATTTTTTATTTATTTACTATCACCCTAGTGATTCTGCTCGCTTGCACTTCATATTTAAGATATATCATTATTGGTGACATAAACATTCATTCCTTTTTTCTGTCATGTTTTATTAAGGCATGAGTTTTACGTCTCTAGTTAGCCTGGTACATCCAGGTAACTATGCCTCTTTTTTTAGAAAGGGGCTAATATGGTTTCAGGCCCCTTTTTATGTCAAATGTGTTGTTTCATGATTGTTATCACTGTTATTATGTTTTATTTATGTGTTTATCTATGTTTTCAGGTATTTTCAAGTTTCTCATTTTCTGTTGCAGATTCCACAGGTTGATTTATATTAAAGGGACACTGTACCCAAAAAAATTATTTTGTAATTCAGAAAGAGCATGCAATTTTAAGCAACTTTCTAATTTACTCCTATTATCAATTTTTCTTTGTTCTCTTGCTTTCATTATTTGAAAAAGAAGGTATCTAAGCTTTTTTTTGGTTTCAGTACTCTGGACAGCACTTTTTTATTGGTGGATGAATTTATCCACCAATCAGCAAGGACAACCCAGGTTGTTCACCAAAAATGGGCCGGCATCTAACCTTACATTCTTGCATTTCAAATAAAGATACCAAGAGAAAGAAGAAAATGTGATAATAGGAGTAAATTAGAAAGTTGCTTAAAATTTCATGCTCAATCTGAATCATGAAAGAAATTTTTTGGGTACAGTGTCCCTTTAAGTTATGTCCGCATCACATTTAATTTCACATATAGCTGTATTTCTGCCATTTCTGGCATTTTATCACCACTTGTTGTTACCCATCACATTTATGGGTGCTTATGGACTGAGTTATCATTTATTAATAAACTTGTTTGGTGGCAAGTTTCTCATCCGTAGATTATACGTCATATGTGCCCATCATATCATAAACATTTCTACCTCTTACCTAACACTTTTAGGTATTCATAAGGCCTGCGTTTTTTACATTTCTTTATTTGCCGTGCATGCCCAAGGTAACTTGGCCTCCTTTACACATAGGGACTTACATGTTTTCGGTCCTGTGCATGTTGAGTTGTTTTGTTTATAAATTATTTACTATCCCCCTAGTGAATCCGCTCGCTTGCACTACATATTTCTGATTATATGTTAAGGAACATGATCTTTCCTACCTTTCACTTCTTATGTTTTCAGTCACATACAAATCAAGTATGTTGTTTGTTATCACTATTATGTGTCTCGTCATTTGCACCTCTTTTCTCTGGCATATTATGTCATGTCCTCATTATGTTTCATGTATAGCTGTTATTTTTGTTATTTCTGGCATTTTTTCACCACTTGTTACCCATCACTTTTATGGGCACATGCGGACTGAGTTATCGTTTATTAATTAACTTGTTTGGTGGCAAGTTTCTCGTCCGTAGCTGTGTTTGTCATACGTTCATGTCATATCATAACATTTCTACCTGTTATGTTTATGTTTCTGACATATCCTTAATGTAAATATGTTTAATCTGTTGTTAACTAAATTATTTTCTCTCAGTTAATATAGGTTATGTCTCAAGCCTCAGACATCGACGTTTGCCTATGTCCTGCCATTCCTACTAGGGGACCAAGGTTCAGGAGAACACTTTATTTAGGTTTTGAACTAGCCTTAAGTTCATGGCTGATTATAGCGCAGGGGTATTTCTTACCTGGCTATGCATGCACATCAGTTTTATTAGTCTGTTCCTCAGTATGCCGGGCATCAGCTCTGAATGGGTCTCTTTGTGTTTTGTTGCTACATCTCTAACTTAGATTCATACTATACTGTTTTTGTTGTTGATTTAATTTCATGATTTTGGTGCTAACGTTGGTACTATCTGAGTCTCCTGTCTACTATTGTGACCCCTGAGACATCCGCTGCTCCGCAATCATTACTTTCACTGTCTTTGCTGTAGCCTTAGGTGTTGTTGCTAGCACCCTTGTTGTGACTCTGGTACATTTCATGCCCGCTAACATCTTGAAGTTTATTAGAGTGCTAGAATGTAAATTTGGCTTCCCTCCTGGGTGCGGCCATGAGGTAGCTGAGATTAAGTCTAATTCTTGTGGTAGTTTCTCAGTGGCTGTTAAATTTAAGGCATGGATTTAGCTACATTCTCTCTGTCCTAGATTTTGTTCTTGTCTTTTTCCCCAAGGTAGGTCTTTCATTTATGGGCTCTTGGCTCTTCTACACTCAGCCCTTGTCTCCGATTCTTGTGTTAAACTTGATTCTGTTTTCTAATTAACATATGTGGGTCTAGTTATCAATGTTGGCACTGCATATCCATGTTATTACAGCAGTTTCTGAGTTTTCTCTTTATGTAGTCACGGATGCTGCAGCTTCCACAGGCTATGCTTCTATTTTTTGCGCTCATTTGCTTTCAGCATCTTCGCCAGATGTTTTTCTGTGTCCAGGTTTGCTTAGATTTCTTTGTTACACTTCTACCCATTTTTCTCAATTGTATGTTTTAGTGGATTTTTGTCTTAATCCTTAGTCACTTTGGCCATTCCCTTAGAATAGAAGCAGCATCAGCAGCCTCTTTATTTGGGGTTCCAGCTCATGTCATCAAAAGGTTAGGGAGATGGATTTCATGTTGTTTCTTAGATATATTCCTGATCCACAGGTTGTGATGCTACGTGCCTTATTTTTTTGGTTGAATTATTTTCTTGTAGTATTGTTATCATATTTACTCTATCCTATTTTGTCTCTTTTTGCCCCCTTTTAGGCATACTGATCATGTGACCACGGCATACTTTCCCTTTACTTTATTGTTTGTTCATTGTTACATTACAGACTCAAGTACAAGTAGGAAGGTTGGCTATTAGCTAGCCTGAATTTGTAGGAGGAGTCTTACACCTTATAAAAACTTGCTCTGGTCTCTCCCACCTTGTCTGTGTTTCCTTTACATTTTCCCCACCCATCCCTTTATTTTTCTCTTTTCTCCTTATCATTTACCTTCTTTGGGTATGCCCCGTTTTAGGCATACTGACCATGTGACCACGGCACATCTTAGGTCACTTTCCCTTTACTTTATTGCTTGTTCATTGTTTCATTACAGAAAGGCTCTGAGTACAAATATATATATATATATCAGCAATATATAGATGTATGTATATATATATATATATATATATATATGTATTTGTATATACCATTGCTATTAGATGATATACAGTACAAAAAAAACATCTCTGAAAACAACAAACATATCTTTCTGTAATTGCCTAATGACAAACGTTTTTCAATTAAAGGGACAGTCTAGGCCAAAATAAACTTTCATGATTCAGATAGAGCATGTAATTTTAAACAATTTTCCAATTTACTTTTATCAGCAATTTTGCTTTGTTCTCTTGGTATTCTTAGTTAAAAGCTTAACCTAGGAGGTTCATATGTTAATTTCTTAGACCTTGAAGCCCACCTCTTTCAGATTGCATTTTAACAGTTTTTCACCACTAGAGGGTATTAGTTCACATATTTCATATAGATAACACTGTGCTCGTGCACGTGAAGTAATCTGGGAGCAGGCACTGATTGGCTAGACTGCAAGTCTGTCAAAAGAACTGAAAAAATGGGCAGTTTGCAGAAGCTTAGATACAAGATAATCACAGAGGTTAAAAGTATATTATTATAACTGTGTTGGTTATGCAAAACCGGGGAATGGGTAATAAAGGGATTATCAATCTTTTAAAACAATAAAAATTCTGGTGTAGACTGTCCCTTTGAATTTAAACTCTTTTCATTTTATTTGTAGCACAGTAAAAGTAACAATCCTCCTAATCTATGTTTTATTTTCCCCATATCTAGTTCTTTTAGACAGTTTAGATAGTGTTTTTGCCATTCAAAAAATCCTTTTAAAAACACATTAAAAAAACATGTTTTTATTATTGAAAGTGAAACATTTTTGCAATTAAAATTCATTATTTATTTTTATTCTGAAATGTGTACCTGTTCCACTTTCTACAAAGATAGTCTTTGATTGATACTTTTGGCTAATTTTCTCTTTTAAACCCTTCCTCCCTTACCATATTTGTAGTCATTTGCTATTTTAAGGTGGATTATCAGTTCTGCATCAATAACCTGATAGGAAAAGAATTATTTGCAATAGCAGGGAGCATATTTAGCTATTAGATAGAGATTAAACAGGAGTATATGTCTACTGGCCCCCAAAAAGGGTTATATCAAATTATGCTTAAAGGGACAGTCTACACCAGAATTGATATTGTTTTAAAAGATAGATAATCCCTTTATGACCAATTACCTAGTTTTGCATAACCAACACAGTTATATAAATACACTTTTTACCTCTGTAATTATCTTGTATCTAAGCTTCTGCAAACTGCCCCCTTATTTTAGTTCTTTTGACAGACTTGCAATTTAACCAATCAGTGCTGGCTCATAGGTAACTCCACATGCGTGTGCACAGTGTTATCTATATGACACACATGAACTAACACCCTCTAGTGGTGAAAAACTGTCAAAATGCATTCACAAAAGAGGTGGACTTCATGGTCTAAGAAATTAGCATATGAACCTCCTAGGTTTAGCTTTCAACTAAGAATATTAAGACAACAAAGAAAAAATTGTGATAAAAGTAAATTGGAAAATTGTTTATAATTACATGACCTATCTGAATCATGAAAGTTTATTTTGAACTAGACTGTCCCTTTAATGGGGGTTCGCTCTCTATTAGCCAAAAATTGAAAAACTAGTGAGTGCCAATGGTGGAGGAAAGTTTCTGATTTACTAATATATGAGAAATATGGTTTTATATTATGTGATACTAGAGATAAATATATTTTAATTGCTGAAATCTGGAACTCTTATATTTTAGATATGAAAGAGCACACACACCAGCTAGGAGAAACAGAAAACACACAATGAGCCTACACTTTTCTTATTATTATTATCAGTTATTTATAAAGCGCCAGCAGATTACACAGCGCTATACAAAGACCAAAGCATTACTGGGATGCATTACATACACAAAAAAGTACAGTAGGGGTACATTACAATAATTGCAATTGCAATAATTGAGTTATACAAAAGGAGAGGAATGCCCTGCCCCTTGAGTACAATCAATAGTAGTTCACTTAAAGGGACATAAAATGCCGAATGCTAAATCACTTGAAAGTGATGCAGCATAACTGTAAACATTTGACAAGAAAATATCATCTGGGCATCTCTACGTAAAAAAGGAAGATATTTTACCTCAAAATACCTTCAGCTCACCAGAATAAGTTGCTGTGTAAATAGTTATACTTCAGCTGCTGTCCAGCAGCAAGTTGAAAAACAAACAAACTAACAAAAATAAAATAGCCAATCAGCATTAGCAGTGCTGAGTAAATGCTTTGCCTTTGCTAAATATATATTAAGATATCATGATATAGATATCATAAAAGGGATAGTCTACAACTTTTATGATTCAGATAGGGCATGTAATTTTTTTTTAATTTTTTTTAAATATTTTTTTATTGAGGTTTTTGTATAATATACATAAAACATAAACCGCCTTTCAGAACTAGAGAATGTTACAGATATAGTTGAACAACATATTTCAACGATGATACAAATCACATTAGATAGGCAGATGAAACCCTCGATTTTATAATAGGTTAGCATAAGTGTCAGACCAATTAGACTCTTAAATTCAAGGCCTAATGGCTTGTAGAAATAGCAATCAACTAAAGGTCAGATAGATATCTCCTTGTGAGCTGCACAAAGAGAAGGAATAAGCATATGTTATGGGGGGGGGATATTCAGTGGGTAAGCACCGCTATGAGAATGAGGGGGGGGGGGGGGTTGGAGGGCGGAGCCTTAAGAATAAACACATATAGATATATCTATAGTGTGGCGTCATAAAAGATATATAATTTAGTGGGGACCTCTGTAGAAAAGTTATCGGAGATTAGCTATATGAAATACTGTCAGTGAAGGCTATCCTTCTATTAATATCCTTAGTGTGGACTAGGGGTCCCATAAGGGAATGCGTCACTAGGGGTTAGCAAGATATACATATGTTAATGGCTAATATGAAAGCATAATAGTATATTAAGGAAAATTCAGAACAAATGGGTTTGTAATATAACTAGTAGGCTATATGCTATAATGATATTTCTAATTATGTACCCTTTTTTTTTTTTTTTTTTTTTAAATTAATAATAACCTTAACTATACTAAGTGGGGTTTCAAAAATAGCAATATAGAAGGTCTTCAATGCTATACACGTCCTTACAGAGAATTGTAAGACATAGAAAGTTAAGGGTAAATTTCCAGCAGGATATGCCAAGTATTCTACCTAAATCTGCAATAACTGCTTACATATGGAACCTATCGTACTGGTATAACATCAATGCCAGTTAATCAGCAATAATGAGAAAATAATCATATCATACATACTACCTAGGCGTTCTGTTGAGTTAATAACTGTAAGTAACAGTATGTTAAGTAGGTATGCAGAGCATGAATGGTTGCTGTTAAATAGCAGCAGCTACTGCAATACTATATTACTCTACTACGGCTATAAGCAACACATTCCAAATTTTAATTATTGTAGAGTTAGCCTACCTATCTTAGGAGCCCCAATTTGCTGGTTACCTAGCAATACGGTTACAACTATGCGCAATATACAGTATCATCTCAGATATACATAAATTAATCTATAACAACACAGTGTTAAAGGGGCTGACATCATAGTACTGTACAATAGCTAGTTAATACAGTACAGCCAAAGCTTTTTATCACAAATATAAAATAAGGCTATATTATATTGTAGTAGAGGGGACCATTGGTATAGGCAATCCTATAGCACATAAGAAAACTATCCCAACAGGGCATGTAATTTTAAACAACTTTCCAATTTACTTGTATCATCAATTTTGCGATTGTTCTCTTGGTATTCTTAGTTGAAAGCTAAACCTAGGAGGCTCATATGAAAATTTTCTTAGCCCTTGAAGTCTCTCTTATCTGAATGCATTTTTCTCACCACTAGAGGGCGTTATTTCCTGTGTGCCATACAGATAACATTGCGCTCATGCCAGTCGGAGTTATTAGGAGTCAGCAATGATTAGCTAAAAATCAAGTCTGTCAAAAGAAATGAGATAAGTGGGCAGTCTGCAAAGGCTTAGATACAAGGTAATCTTAGAGGTAAAAGTCTATTAATATAACTGTGTTGGTTATGCAAAACTGGGGAAATAGGTAAAAAAAGGGATTATCTATCTTTTTTAAACAATAAAATTTTGATGTAGACTGTCTCTTTAAACTGTATAGGAAAATTACATAACTGTGCCTGCACATAGCAGATGCACACTCCCTCACTTTTCCTGGGACAAGCATCCTGCTCTCTTTACAGTGGGGGTGTGAATACTTATGAAATGTTGAGGTAAAATATCTTCCTGTTTTACATAGAGATGTTCAGATCATTTTTCTAGTCAGCTTTTACAGCTATGCAGCATCACTTTCAAGTGCTTCAACATTTGGGTATCATGTCCCTTTAAATGCAGATTGGCCTACAGGTAGAATGGCTCTAAAGCTTACAATCTAAATGAGAGAGAAAGGCAGAAATAAGGGAGAAGGGAAATAAGTCTGATATAAGGCAGGGTAAACTGAGATGACATCGGGAACAATACGAAAGAAAATGTGTGGTGACTGAGCAAATGAGGTTTAGAAAAGTGTTACAGATGGCTAGATTTAGAGTTTTGTCGGTAACGACCCGCAAAGCTAACGCTGGCTTTTTTCTGGGCCGCACCTTTTAAATAACTCTGGTATTGAGAGTCCACAGAAGGCTGCGTTAGGCTCCAAAAAAGGAGCGTAGAGCATATTTTTACGCAACTTCAACTCTCGATACCAGAGTTGCGTTACGCACGCGGCCAGCTTCAAACGCTCGATTCCCCCATAGGAAACAATGGGGCTGTTTGAGCTGAAAAAAAAACCTAATACCTGCAAAAAAGCCGCGTTCAGCTCCTAACGCAGCCCCATTGTTTGCTATGGGGGAAACACTTCCTACGTCTGTACCTACCACTCTAACATGTACCCCCGAGTCTAAAACACCCCTAACCTTACACTTATTAACCCCTAATCTGCCGCCCCCTGCTATCGCTGACCCCCTGCATATTATTTTTAACCCCTAATCTGCCCACTCCGTAAACCCCGCCGCTACTTACATTATCCCTATGTACCCCTAATCTCTGCTGCCCCTAACACCGCCGACCCCTATATTATATTTATTAACCCCTAATCTGCCCCCCCACAACGTCGCCTCCACCTTGCCTACACTTATTAACCCCTAATCTGCCGAGCGGATCTCACAGCTACTATAATAAAGTTATTAACCCCTAATCCGCCTCACTCACGCCTCAATAACCTATAATAAATAGTATTAACCCCTAATCTGCCCTCCCTAACATTGCCAACATCCTAACTTTCAAGTATTAACCCCTAATCTGCCGACAGAGCTCACCGCTATTCTAATAAATGTATTAACCCCTAAAGCTAAGTCTAACCCCTAACACTAAACACCCCCCTCCTAAATTAAATATAATTTAAATCTAACGAAATAACTTAATTCTTATTAAATAACTTATTCCTATTTAAAGCTAAATACTTACCTGTAAAATAAACCCTAATATAGCTACAATATAAATTTTAATTTAATATAGCTATTTTTAGGATTTTTATTTATTTTACAGGTAACTTTGTATTTATTTTAACCAGGTAACAATAGCTATTAAATAGTTAAGAACTATTTAATGCTAAAATATTTAAATAACTTACCAACATTACCCTGTAAAATAAATCTAACCTAAGTTACAATTAAACCTACACTCCACTATCAATAATTAAGTTAAATAAATCCTACAATTAATATACAATTAAAACCTAACAAACACTATCAATAAATTAAATAAATACAATACCTACAAATAATACAATTAAATAAATAAACTAAAGTACAAAAATAAAAAAGAACTAAGTTACAAAAAATAAAAAAACTCTTTCATCACATTAGAAAAATCATTACAACAATTTATCAATAACTACTACACTACTCTAAGCCCCTAATTAAAAACACAGGACCCCCAAATAAAAAAACTGCCCATACCCTATTCTAAATACAAAAGTTCAAGACTCTTTTACCTTACCAGCCCCTGAACCAGGGCCCCTTTGCAGGGCATGGCCCAAAGAATATTCAGCTCTTTTGCCTGTAAAAAAAACCCACATACCACTACCACCCCCCAACATTACAAACCATCCACCCCATACCCCTAATCTAACCCAAACCCCCCTTAAATAACCTAACACTAAGCCCTGAAGATCTTCCTACCCTTATCTTCACCCTGCCAGGTTCACCGATCCGTCCTCGAAGTCTTGATCCAAGCCTCGGAAGTGTTGATCCAAGCCCAAGCGGGGGGCTGAAGAGTGACGTCCATCCTCGGGCTGAAGTCTGGATCCAAGCGGCGGCTGAAGAAGAATCCATCATCGGGATGAAGTCGGAAGTCCATCATCGGGATGAAGTCTTTCATCAAGCCGCATCTTCAATCTTCTTTCTTCTCGGAGCGGAGCAGAGCCATCTTCTTCCCCAGCGGACGCAGATCCAACCTCTTTCAAGCGACGCCTACTAGCCGAATGACGGTTCCTTTAAGGGACGTCATCCAAGATGGCGTCCCTCGAATTCCGATGGCTGATAGGATTCTGTCAGGGCTAGCCCTTTAAGTCAGACCGCCTCCTACAAAGCCTTCATAAGTCTTGCGCACCTGCACCTCAGGATGCTTAGTATTTTGTTTGCTACCTAACAGACAGTGATTCCTACATCTGAGCTCCAACTTTGTCTTCAGACACGTAGTTGCAGTTCTACCCTAAAACTTCGTTCCTTTGTGAAGATTGCTAACTCAGGAAATCCACTCTTAACAACTCCAAAGGATTATTTACAACTCCAGCCTGTTTGTTTCATACAACACGATGTTCTCATAAGCCACACAGCGCGATTAGAACCACGCCAGCGCCTGTCAGCTCTCATTTCATTACGGATCGCAACTTCCACGCTGCTCACACCTACGGCAGCTCACTCCTGTTACCTCCAAGTGTTAGCGTTCTCACCACGCCTGACAACCTAAGAGACACTGATATCACTTGGCCTTCTCATAAGCCCCAAATTCCACTTAAGTCCTGCCCTGAATTGGATTAAGATCTCTGGGGAACGAAGTCCTGTCACGCCCAATCTTGTGACGTCATGCTGTGTTCCGAACACAGCGCGCTGCAGACCCGCTCAGCATCCTAGTAGCACCATATTAACAGTATATAATTTGGAATAACTTTATCACCTCCAGCTGTGCATTAACCACTCTGTGCACTCAGTTTATTGGGATTCACCGTTACACCAGCTGTATTGGTTTTAGTATTGCTGATAGCTTTACTGAAACTTACTATCTACTATTTCAACCTCTATCAACTCACAAGGGTAACACAGTTGCCATTACACAATATTGGTAACAACATCCCGAGTGATACAAAATATCTTTAGACCTTTAAGAAAACAATTAATTCCGCAACTGAGACCAAAAAGAGACTTCAGACCAAAGGGTTTCTCACAATCCTCACATAATACTAAGCCAAAAATAATGGATCCAGCGGAATTACCACAGATTGTTTACAATCTTTCACAGAAGGTAGACCAGCTCTCCCAGGGACTACGAGAGCTCCAGCTAGAGAACCAAACTCTCCGTGGTATACTTAAAGACACCATTAGTCATAGGGCTTCTCTTACTGAGTTGTCCCCTGAACCCCAGGTTTCCCTACCAGAAACATTTGCTGGAAATAGGAAGCAATACCGACAATTTAAAAATGCTTGCAATTTGCTCTTTACCCTCAAACCCAAGACTTATAGTACAGATAGAATTAGAGTTCTCACTATAGTCTCTTTTCTCAGGGTGAACCTCGTGTCTGGGCCGACACTTGTTATGAAAATAACGACCCCATCCTATCTTCACTACAATCCTTTTTCACTAGTATGGATGAGTTATATCAGGACACGGATGTCCAACTCACCGCTGAGGCTAAGATGAGGGCTCTCAAGCAAGGCCGCAGGGCCGTAGAAGATTATGTCAGAATTCAAACAATACAGTTCGGATTCACAGTGGAACGCTGTTTCTACGAAATCAATTTAGGCTTGGGCTATCCGATCAAATCAAGGATGAGCTTGCGAGAATGGAGATGCCTGATAGTCTTGAGTCCATGATCAAACTTGTCATACAAATAGACAGGAGGTTGAGGGAAAGGAAACTGAACGTTCCTATGCTACTTCACAGACAACAGCAGCCACCTCCTACCCTCACTCAACTCCTCCACATAAAACTACTGAAGAACCCATGGACCTAGGTATCATCAGAGGCCCGATTTCTTCACAAGAAAGAACACGGAGAAGAAATCTGCAGCTTTGTATGTACTGTGCTAGCCCAACCATTCCGTTAAGGACTGTCCTGTACTTATCAAGTCTAAGAAAAGTAAGTCACTTGTTTGTACTTTACATTCAACAATCACCTATAACCCTATTTACTGTCGTGTTCCTTTGTCTCTACAGTGGCAGCAGCAGAAAATCAACATTGAAGCAATTGTTGACTCCGGTGCCAGTGGTTGTTATATTGATTTAAACATTGTTAAAACTAATAAAATTCCTTTTGAGTGCAAGAAAAAACCTGTCTGCATTAGAGTTATTGACGGAACCCAATTAAAACTGGTCCGATTCTTCACCACACTAAACCTCTTTGGTACAGACTCAACAGGTCATACAGAATATTTGGTGTTTGATATACTGCCTTCTCCTCTCTTTCCAGTAGTATTAGGACTGTCATGGTTGCAGTTGCATCAACCCACCATAGATTGGAAGGATTTACAGGTTTCTCTCAATTCCGACTATTGCCTATCATCCTGCTATTCTCACATTTCACTTGTTCAACAATCGACCGACTTAAACTCCTACCTGCTGCCTATTCGACTATTCTGATGTTTTCAGTAAGAAACATGCAGAGACGCTTCCTCCTCACAGACAGTACGACTGTCCTATTGAATTACAACCAGGAGCAACAATTCCCTTTGGACGCTTGTATCCTCTCAGCAAACCTGAACTTGATCATCTAAAGGACTACATCGATGAGAACCTTAAGAAAGGCTTCATACGTCCTCTACATCACCAGCTGGGGCAGGGATTTTTTTTGTCCGCAAGGATAAGTCTCTCAGACCTATCATTGATTACCGCGAGTTAAACAAGAAAACCATCAAGAATCGCTACCCTCTACCCCTCATTCCAGAGCTGATTGAGAGAGTCCATCAAGCAACCATCTTCACAAAGCTTGACCTCCGTGGGGCGTATAATCTGGTACGGATTAGAAAGGGTGATGAGTGGTTAACCGCATTCAGAACCAGATACGGGCATTTTGAGTATTTGGTTATGCCTTTGGGCTGTGCAACGCCCCAGGAACTTTCCAGCACTTCGTGAATGACATTTTCAGGGATTTATTGGACACTTGTATGATAATATATCTGGATGATATTCTCATATACTCCAACCATCCAGAAGATCATATTCAACATGTCGTCTCGTTCTGGACAGACTCAGGAAACACCATCTTTATGCGAAACTCGAAAAGTGTATTTTCCACACCACTGAATTGTCATTCCTCGGATATCACATCAGTCCGCAGGGGATCAAGATGGAAGATACAAAGGTAACCGCAGTAACTGAGTGGAAACAACCTCAAAATAGGAAACAACTCCAACAATTCCTAGGTTTCTCAACTATTATAGGAAGTTCATAAAGAACTTCTCTCAAATAGTCAAACCTCTGACTCGTCTAACTGGAACCAATAACCCATTCGTTTGGAATAAAGATGCCAGCACAGCTTTTGAACTTTAAAGAAACGCTTCACAACAGCACCCATTTACACTATCCTGACCCCAACTTACCCTATATCCTAGAAGTCGATTCCTCCGACTATGGGATGGTGCTGTTCTCTCTCAACGTCTCTCAGATTCTTCTCCCATACATCCAATAGCTTTTTATTCAAGGCACTCTCTCCTGCAGAGACCCACTATCCAATCGGAGAGAAGGAACTATTGGCGATAAGAAGATCGCTCGAGCATTGGAGACACCTCCTAGGGGTACCATAAAACCCATTCAGATCATAACGGACCACAAAAACTTAGAATACTTACAAGAAAGTAAAACTCTTTCATCTCGTCAAGCTCGCTGGTGCCTATATTTCACCCGATTTAATTTCACCATCACTTATAGACCAGCAAGACTGAATGGCAAAGCTGATGCTCTTTCTCGAAAAGACTCTGATTACAGAACTCCAACTGAAGTTCAACACATTATTCCTCCAGAAAGATTCATAGGTCTCTCAAGCACCTTTTCCTGCAAGTTAAAATCTTCTGACATCAACCAGCATTGTGTATCAAAACTCAAGTTACAGAAATGCCAGGACGGTCTATACTATCGTGATACAAAATTATATGTTCCTCCATCACTACAGCAGGAAATTTTATATCATAACCATGACATTCCAACTGCTGGACATCAGGGCATACGTCGCACTCTTGAAAAGGTCTCTAGGCACTACTGGTGGCCACATATGAAGAAGACTATAACAGAATATATCCAAAGTTGTGCTGTCTGTGCCTCATCCAAGACTCAGAACACTTCACCATATGGTCTCCTCATGCCTATTCAGGTCCCACAGAGACCCTGGCAACATGTAGGCCTAGACTTCATCGTCGAGCTCCCAAGATCTAACAATAACAACACAATCCTTGTCGTAGTAGACCTTTTCAGTAAGATGGCACATTTCATACCTTTCTCAAAATTACCTACTTCTGCAGAGACCGCCCAGCTATTATTCAACATGTCATTAGACTACATGGTATTCCTCCAATTCTCACCTCAGACCGAGGAACACAGTTCACCTCCAGATTCTGGAGACAACTCTGTGATCAATTACACATCACCCATCGATATAGCACTTCTTCCACCCACAAACGAATGGACAGACTGAACGGGTTAATCAATGGCTAGAACAATACATCCGCTGTTTCTGCACCCAACATCAGACAACTGGTCAGACCTCCTTCCCTTAGCAGAATATTCTTATAATGATTCATCAATTCCAGCACTAATATGACCCCATTCTACGCCAATTATGGGTTCCACCCATCATTCACTTTTTCTACACAGTCAGTTTCTCCATCACCACTGGTTGACGAGTACACTAACAACTTAAAGGAGACATTTTCGACTCTCCATCGAAACATCAAACATGCTCAAGATACCCAAAGCCGTTACTACAATCTCAGACGTCGTCCAACCCCTGTACAAGGTTGGAGACCTTGTCTGGCTCTCTACAAAGAACCTCCGCCTACAAGTTCCTTCTAGGAAATTGGGTAAACTTTTCATCGGTCCTTTCCCAATCTTGAAGGTCATCAACCCTAATGCCATGACCCTGATCTTCCACGATCCCTACGAGTTCATCCCAGCTTCCATGTCTCCCTGTTAAAACCAGCTGGAACTTTAAGAGACACTACTCCAGTCCTACCACCAATTTCTATTCAAACATTGTCGGATGAATTTGAAGTACAGAAACTACTTGACTCACGAGTCCATAATGGCCAGCTTGAATATCTGGTACGTTGGAAGGGTTACACTGAAGAGGATGATTCATGGGAACCCTCCACCAACCTCCATGCACCCAGACTAGTGAATCTTTTTCATAGACGTTACCCAGATAGACCACGACCTCAAGTGCAGGGACCACTTGCTTGAAGAGGGGGTGATGTCAGGGCTAGCCCTTTAAGCAGACCCCTCCTACAAAGCCTTCATAAGTCTTGCGCACCTGCACTCAGGTGCTTAGTATTTTGTTTGCTACCTAACAGACAGTGATTCCTAAATCTGAGCTCCAACTTTGTCTTCAGACACGCTTTGCAGTTTTCCTAAAACTTCTTCTTTGTGAAGATTGCTAACTCAGGAAATCCACTCTTAACAACTCAAAGGATTATTTACAACTCCAGCCTGTTTGTTTCCATACACACGCTGATCTCACAGCACACAGCGGATTAGAACCACGCAGCGCCTGTCAGCTCTCATTTCATTACGGAGCGCAACTTCCACGCTGCTCACACCTTCGGCAGCTCACTCCTGTTACCTCCAAGTGTTAGCGTTCTCACACGCTGACAACCTAAGAGACACTGTTATCACTTGGCTTCTCATAAGCCCCAAATTCCACTAAAGTCTGCCCTGAATTGGATTAAGATCTCTGGGGAACGAAGTCCTGTCACGCCCAATCTTGTGACGTCACGCTGTGTTCCGAACACAGCGTGCTGCAGACCGCTCAGCATCCTAGTAGCACCATATTAACAGTATATAATTTGGAATAACTTTATCACTCCAGCTGTGCATTAACCACTCTGTGCACTCAGTTTATTGGGATTCACCGTTACACCAGCTGTATATGGTTTTAGTATTGCTGATAGCTTTACTGAAACTTACTATCTACTATTTCAACCTCTATCAACTCACAAGGGTAACACAGTTGCCATTACACAATATTGGTAACAACATCCCGAGTGATACAAAATATCTTTAGACCTTAAGAAAACAATTAATTCCGCAACTGAGACCAAAAAGAGACTTCAGACCAAAGGGTTTCTCACAATCCTCACAGATTCTATCAGTCAATCGGAATTAAGGTAGAAAAATTCTGATTGGCTGATGGAATCAGCCAATCAGAATCAAGTTCAATCCGATTGGCTGATCCGATCAGCCAATCAGATTGAGCTCGCATTCTATTGGCTGATCGGAACAGCCAATAGAATGCGAACTCAATCTGATTGGCTGATTCCATCAGCCAATCAGAATTTTCCTACCTTAATTCCGATTGGCTGATAGAATCCTATCAGCCAATCGGAATTCGAGGGACGCCATCTTGGATGACGTCCCTTAAAGGAACCGTCATTCTTCAGTTGGATGTCGTCGGAAGAAGATTGATCCGCGCTGGAGGTCTTCACGATGGAGCCGGTCCTCATCGGATGAAGATAGAAGATGCCGCTTGGATCAAGATGGTTGCCGGTCTGGATCGCCTCTTCTTCCCGGATAGGATGAAGATTTTGGAGCCTCTTCTGGACCTCTTCAGCGCCGGATGATGGATGTCTAGCCCCCGCTTGGGTTGGATGAAGATTTTGGAGCCAGGACGGATCGGTGATACCCGGTGAGGTGAAGATAAGGTAGGAAGATCTTCAGGGGCTTAGTGTTAGGTTTATTTAAGGGGGGTTTGGGTTAGATTAGGGGTATGTGGGTGGTGGGTTGTAATGTTGGGGGGGGTATTGTATGTGTTTTTTTACAGGCAAAAGAGCTGAATTCTTTGGGGCATGCCCCGCAAAGGGCCCTGTTCAGGGCTGGTAAGGTAAAAGAGCTTTGAACTTTTGTAATTTAGAATAGGGTAGGGCATTTTTTTATTTTGGGGGTCTTTGTTATTTTATTAGGGGGCTTAGAGTAGGTGTAATTAGTTTAAAATTGTAATATTTTTCTGTTTGTAAATTTTTTTTATTTTTTGTAACTTAGTTCTTTTTTATTTTTTGTACTTTAGTTAGTTTATTTAATTGTATTTATTTGTAGGAATTGTATTTCATTTATTTATTGATAGTGTAGTGTTAGGTTTAATTGTAGATAATTGTAGGTATTGTATTTAATTCATTTATTGATAGTGAAGTGTTAGGTTTAATTGTAACTTAGGTTAGGATTTATTTTACAGGTAATTTTGTAATTATTTTAACTATTTTAGCTATTAAATAGTTCTGAACTATTTAATAGCTATTGTACCTGGTTAAAATAAATACAAAGTTGCCTGTAAAATAAATATTAATCTAAATAGCTATAATATAATTATAATTTATGTTGTAGCTATATTAGGGTTTATTTTACAGGTAAGTATTTAGCTTTAAATAGGAATAATTTATTTAATAAGAGTTAATTTATTTTGTTAGATTTAAATTATATTTAATTTAGGGGGGTGTTAGTGTTAGGGTTAGACTTAGCTTTAGTGGTTAATACATTTATTAGAATAGCGGTGAGCTCCTGTCAGCAGATTAGGGGTTAATACTTGAAGTTAGGTGTCGGCAATGTTAGGGAGGGCAGATTAGGGTTAATACTATTTATTATAGGGTTATTGAGGCGGGAGTGAGGCGGATTAGGGGTTAATAACTTTATTATAGTAGCGGTGCGGTCCGCTCGGCAGATTAGGGGTTAATAAGTGTAGGCAGGTGGAGGCGACGTTGAGGGGGGCAGATTAGGGGTTAATAAATATAATATAGGGGTCGGCGGTGTTAGGGGCAGCAGATTAGGGGTACATAAGGATAACGTAGGTGGCGGCTCTTTGCGGTCGGCAGATTAGGGGTTAATAAGTGTAGGCAGGTGGAGGCGACGTTGAGGGGGGCAGGTTAGGGGTTAATAAATATAATATGGGGTCGGCGGTGTTAGGGGCAGCAGATTAGGGGTACATAAGGATAACGTAGGTGGCGGCTCTTTGCGGTCGGCAGATTAGGGGTTAATAAGTGTAGGCAGGTGGAGGCGACGTTGAGGGGGGCAGGTATGGGGTTAATAAATATAATATAGGGGTCGGCGGTGTTAGGGGCAGCAGATTAGGGGTACATAAGGATAACGTAGGTGGCGGTCGGCAGATTAGGGGTTAAAAAAATGTAATCGAGTGGCGGCGATGTGGGGGGACCTCGGTTTATGGGTACATAGGTAGTTTATGGGTGTTAGTGTACTTTAGAGCACAGTAGTTAAGAGCTTTATGAACCGGCGTTAGCCCAGAAAGCTCTTAACTACTGACTTTTTTTCTGCGGCTGGAGTTTTGTCGTTAGAGTTCTAACGCTCACTTCAGACACGACTCTAAATACCGGAGTTAGAAAGATCCCATTGAAAAGATAGGATACGCAATTGACGTAAGGGGATCTGCGGTATGGAAAAGTCGCGGCTGAAAAGTGAGCGTTAGACCCTTTCCTGACTGACTCCAAAAATCGGCGGTAGCCTAAAACCAGCGTTAGGAGCCTCTAACGCTGGTTTTCACGGCTACCGCCAAACTCTAAATCTAGGCCTAAATCTAGGCCAGAATGTGGTAGACTGTCAGTATAGAGGCTGTGAATATAAAGTAGTTTCTGTATCCTGGATCATTAGTGAAAGCTGCAGCTAATTACTGTTAGGAAGTTTTATATATTAAAGGGACATTAAACCCAATTTTTTTATTTCATGATTCAGATAGAGAATACCATTTAAACAATGTTCTAATTTATTTCTATAATCTAATTTGCTTCATTCTCTTGATAGTCTTTCCTGAAAAGCATATCTAGATAGGCTCAGTAGCTTCTGATTGGTGGATACAAATATTTGCCTCATATGATTGGCTCACCCATGTGCATTGTTATTTCTTTAACAAAGGATATCTAAAGAATGAAGCAAATTTGATAATAGAAGTAAATTGGAATGTTGTTTAAAATTGTATTCTCTCTCTGAATCATGAAAGAAAAGGTTTGGGTTTACTGTCCCTTTAAGGTAAAACCTGGGTGGGTGGCGGTGGAAAGCATAGAGTGCTAGTGCTAGTGCTAGCAAGTCTGGCAGTCTGATTTAAGTTTAGAGGCTTGTACACTAGTCACAACTGCTTTATATTTTTCCCCTAATGAATTCTAGCCCATCAAGGAATAGGTTATATGTAAGGCACTAACTTGAATGTTTATTTTCACTTGCTAATGTCTGTACCATTTTGCAACTAGGTTGGTTTGCCTACTTCACCTAATTATTTATACAGACATTGCTATCTTATCAACTGTTTTGTTTTTGTCTTTATTTCTTTTCTTTTTGATTGTATAACAAGTAGAACCTTTGTTTTCAACTCAATATGGACAATATCTGGACTGTCTGAACTAAGGCAAATCACTTTAACTGGAAGGCAAAAGATAAAAAGGCCCAATTGTGGCATTGCTGACTTGATGGACATTTTGTATGCAATACCTCTTCATACTTTTACACCTGTAGTTTTTTGTTTGATTTGTATGTCTTCTTATATTTTGTAATATGTAAATCCTGCTTAATAAAGTTTGAAACAAAAAAAAAAAAGGGATCTATGTCTGTTTGTTTAACCCCTTTGCCCAAATGGACGTATATATATTATATAATATATATATATATATATATATAATATATATATATTATCCAATTAGCACATGTTCCAGCACTCCAGCTTCAACTAATAATGAAGCACCTGGGTGCAATCCTCAATGGATTGTAGATAAGAGCTAGGAAAGGGAGGGCACTCTCAGGATTTATATACATCAAAGTTAGTTTATTGTTTATAACAACAACGTTAGAAAGTCATAAGGATAGGTCGACGTTTCGACTTACATAGAAGCCTTCATCAAGTGTAACATATCTCAGCCTAATGTCACTATCCCTTTAAGAAATCCATCTCTGACTGCTGCATTTGGGCAGTATTCACATTCAGCTTGCCTGCCTGCCTAATCATTCATGCACCTGATTACCTCAGCCTCTTTTTAAGCCTTCTCAGGTCTAATGTGCCTTGCATTAACATTGAAGTTGTGATCCTGAACAACAGAGGTCTGTGTCTGTTTCCTGCATGAACTTAGCAACTATTCCAAGATACAGCATTTTCTAATTACCTATGCAAAATATCATCAAACCGCAAGTATCAAAAATATCTCCATTCTGTTTCCTGGACACAGCTACTTAACAATCTCTGAACTTTATTATAAATCAACTATGCTTTTGCTTACCATCACTCTCTAATTACAACAGCATCTTATTCAGAACTATATAACTATTTCTCTGCTACAAGTTGTCATTGCTGAAATATCCTGCTGCTATTCAGAACTCTGCATCTTTATGTTCAGTTAAAAGCTTTCATGTGATTCTTCAATATATGCACAAAACAGTAATTAATGCCTAAGACTTGCAACCTGTTTATCACCTGTGCTGCTCTGCTAATTACTGACATACAGCTCTTTATAATATTATGTACTGTGAACCTGCAAGAAACCAAGTTTGCATTTATAAGCTCAAACAATGCCTAAACTTTCAGCTTGTCTAACTACCTGTGCAGCTGTGCTTAACTCTGACATACAGCTTTATATAATATTATGTACTGTGAACCTGCAACAAACCTAGTTTGCATCTAAGTGTCAATCTTTTACCAGTTTACTCTGAAACCTGAACATTCCACATTGCTATATTTTTCTCTCATTGAATCCTGCAGCTACTTCTATTAACTAACTATAAGTCACAGTGAAGTCAGAATATATTGTATACAAATGTTGCACTCTCCATTTATTCAACAATAACTTCTAGCAACTATGAATCACAGAATATCATCTATCCACGTCCAGGATACTCTTCCCCGGGTCAGGGGTCGGTGTCTTCAAATCCCTACCACTGCCCCGAGGGTCTGTGTCCTGAGCGCATGTACACCGGATCATGACATCAAGACAGATGAACAACTCACAACGGCGACTAGCAGCCGCACACAACACCACCGGCAAAACAGAATTCTGTTTTGCCGGTGGTGTGTTGTGTGCGGCTGCTAGTCGCCATTGTGAGTTGTTCATCTGTCTTGATGAAGGCTTCTATGTAAGTCAAAACGTCGACCTATCCTTATGACTTTCTAACGCTGTTGTTATAAACAATAAACTAACTTTGATGTATATAAATCCTGAGAGTGCCCTCCCTTTCCTAGCTCTTATATATATATATATATATATATATATATATATATACTGTCACAAGTTTGCAGGGGAATACGGCACACTTTATCCACACAGCCACCTGTTGCTCAGCAACGATAGTACATACAGTAGGCAGATGAACTGAATCCAACGGACCGTCTCCGTATTGCAAAGGGATCCAAAGACAGCACAACAGGCTTTTAAACGCAATCCGTTTTATTAGTGAAGAAAAAAACAGAGGTTTCGGCTCTAACAGGAGCCTTTTTCAATGGTGTTCAGACCAGTTCACAAGAACTGCTGGTGCAATAATAAATGCCGTCATTTATCGATCTGCAGCGGACATGACCCACAATATTGGATCATGTCCATCCGCACATTAATAAATGGACCCCATTATCTGCAAATTAGTTTGTGATTGGCTGTCAATGGTTCTTCTGTTCTGGGGGACAGGGGAATCAGAAAAAAAGAAAAAAAATCAAAAAACATAAAACAATATACTAATCTGACAGAATAAAGCTGCAGTTTTCATTGCAAAATTCTTCTCAGAAATAAAGGTAAATTATCAGAATACAATTTGTATCTTTAAATAGTGTCCCCTTGAATAAACTGTGAATAATAATAAGTAATAATTATAAGTGAATAATTTTTGATTTATAATTAAAAAAAATCAGTTTAAAGTCCCTTTAATATCAACAGTTGTGGAAATAAAGAGAATTTTTTGTTTTTGAGAATGGCGAGTATCTGTGTCGATACAAGTGGAGCTTATTAACATTATTGATGTTGAACTTTAGCTTGTTTTTCTAATTTTATTAAAATTTAGCATTTTTAATATCCATCTGTCAAGCTGCTAGTTTTTCCTGAACCGAGGGTGATGTTCACCTGTGTGAATGAATAACACATATTAATAACAGACCTCCTGTGAGTACTTTCCATTTGGTACTAAGTTTGTTCTTGAGAGTATTACATTATGAGTTTTTTTCTCTCAAGATTGGGAAGAAGTCAAGAAGATTATGTTGCAGCCCAGGGGAGAAAGGTGGCACCGTTGCAAATATACAGTCTATAAAACCTGGGGAGAGACTGAGGCTGGCAACATGCTTTCTACTGGAAAGTGTTTATACTTTGTATTGTTTGTTTTTATTTATATATGTGTCCAGCCACCAATCACCAGTTAGCTCCAATGAGTGCATTGCTGCACCTGGGCATACCTAAGTATACTTTTCAACAAAATATACCAATACAACAAAGTAAATATAAAATAAGTAAATTGAAAAGTCATGTAAAATTGCATGGTCTTTATGAACCATGGATGTATTTTTATTTTCATGTCCCTTTAAGTTACTAATCAAACTTTAAAAAGCATAGAAGTTCCAAATTTAAACTCCCCACCAAACATTATATTACCTTGATATTCAAATGTATTTAAATGTCTTTTGATTATTGTATTTAGATGCATAATATGATAACACTTCATAAATAGATGATTAAAGTAGTAGTGTTTTCTTTTGACCAGTTACTTTTAGTAAAACTGCAAGAAATGAATCTTGTTTCATATAAATATGCTATACATAGTTTTCATTTCTCAGAAAAGCTACATACAAAAATACTGAATTATGATTCAGATAGGGCATGTCATTTTAAACAACTTTCCGATTTACTTTTATCATCAAATTTGCTTTGTTCTCTTTTGGCTCGATGATATAAACTTTCTCAGCTCAAACCAAGTTTTTCTCGCCGACTCTCACAGGGCTGCCCTGGTGGAATGATCGTAAAAAAAGGGGCAGTCCCTGCGAGTGGCGAGTTGATTCCTATTAAAGGTAAGGGAGCTTACTGGATAGGGACACTTCGCTCCTTAGAGCAAAGTTAGCAGTGGGCACACTTTACAAATGATATCCTGCAGCCAATATTAATCACATTACACTACTTTCTGCATATAGTATCTTACATTCGCCTATACTTTAATATGCATGTTTTTCTTTCCGGTACTAAGTAGTATTCATATGCTTTGCTTGCCAAGTGGGCGAGAAAAACTGTGAGATCTGCAATGCGAAAATCTTTACAGAATTACACTGGGATTAGAGAGACATTTGCATACGCCCATGGGACGTCTATGTTCAGCCCATTAAACGAAAAAACAACAATTACACTTTGCATTGTGTATTTATAAGTACACATTTCTGTTTTTATTTTGCACATCCAGTGTACTAAAATTACAATTTACACTGTGCATATTTAATACAGCTTATTCCTTTTTAAATTACATACAAATTTTACATTTTTGTTAAAATACGATTTTTGGTGAAGAATTTTGTTATGATTTTTGATGCACCTTAACAATCCAATTTTCCCTGCTTTGTGTGAATGGTTCACATATTTGTTCTGTATGATGCTTAAAATACAAATTTTATTGTGCACATTTCATATGAAAATGCAGTATACGCCCCTTAGCGAGACACCCTGTTTTCAGGGTAAAAAGTGGCTTTAGATCATTCCACCAGGGAAATAGAAGGACTGGGGAGCATTCTTTAATAATTATTAAGTATTCTTAGTTGAAACTCAAATCTAGGTAGGTTCATATGCTAATTTCTAAACCTCGAAGGCCGCCTCTTATGTGAATTCATTTGACAGTTTTTCACAGCTAGAGGCGTTAGTGCATGTGTGCCATATAGATAGCATTGTGCTCATGCTTAAGAAGTTACTTATGAGAGAGCACTGATTGGCTAAAATGCAAGGCTGTCAAAAGAAATGAAATACGGTGAAATCTGCAAAGGTAATCACAGAGGTAAAAAGTATATTAATATAACCGTGTTAGTTAATTAAAACTGGGGAATGGGTAAAAAGGGGATTATCTATCCTTTTAAACAATAACATTTCTGGAGTATATTGTCCTTTTAATAAAATATAAAAAAAAAAAAAAAACTTGACAAGTAACAGAAAGTGTTATTAATGATTTATTAGAATAAAACATATAACAAGCAGATTATCTAGAGCAAATTTATGCTGGATATTTAAGACATGTACCTTATTGTCTGATACAGGCACAGCTTGCATTACAGCTAATAAGCATATAAAGATGAATGGGCATTATTACACCAAAGTTGCAGGGGTACATTCAAATTTCTTGCTGCATCCAACTTCCTTAACACCTGGTAAAGCTGAAAAGCCAAAGTTACATCCTCCTGTCACAATACAGCCTTTCAGAGAAAATGTTAATGTATCTCCATCTGCAGAGAAAAAGTATATTGGTCAAGTACTGGTCCATAAAGCTTTCTTTACACGCATCACTGATATTTTTTTTATTTCCAAAAACATACACAGTATGGGCTAGTTACAAGTGGAGCGCTATTTATCGCCCCCGCTCCTGCTATAACTGCGCTAGAAGTAAGCTTTTTGTGCACGTCGAGTAGCGCGTATTACAAGTTGAAAAAGCCAAAATTCAAATATTGCAACCTAGTTCCCCCATAGAAGTCAATCGAGCAAGAAAGTGAAAAAAAAAAACACCTTAAAACCCGATTGCATTTTCTCAAATGCGCTACCCGACATGAAAATATGCATGTTTCACATTCCAGTGTTCATTACAAAGAGGAAAATGTTCTATTTAATTATATATTATATATATATATATATACAGTATATATATATATATATATACAGGGCTCAACATTTCAAGTCCTTAGCTACTAGCCAGGTCAAAATGTTACTTGCACTTCTAATCCCACCCACACCACAGCGACTCTTCCCCTCTTTGCATAAGTTTAGCCATTGTGAAATGTTTTCTAATATTGTTTTTATTTTGTACCATACCAATTAAATAATGCTACACAGGGCCGGCCCAACCATGGGACCAAGTGGGTCCACGGACCCAGGCGGCACTCGAGAGGGGCGGCATTTCAGTGCATGAGTTAGTTATTGTGGGAACTAGGCAGGTCGCTCCTGTCCACTCCTAACTTCAATCATTATAAGAAAGAGGCAGCAGCTCTGCAGAACGCTGAAGTTGTTTTACTGTTTGTTTAAGTTCTCTACGTTTGTGAAACATTTACATTACATCAACCCCCCCTCCCTGTACTCCTCTGGTGTGGTGTCTGGTTTTTATCATACGGAATTACGGCTAGGGTTGATAGTTGAGGAGGGAAGGGGTGGTGCTCTGGAAACTGAGTTTTATTTTATACCAGATACGGCACCACGCTTGTTTAGCTCCCGCGTCCGCCCCTCCCTGTGGAAGACTCAGACTTGTCCCTTGCTTGCAGCAGTAGCAAAAAAGAAGGTAGGGTGGATGGCTCTCAAGCAACATTTAGGGCTCGATTTACCAAAGCCCTATGGCTGCAAGTTCTCACAAGAACATGCTCACCATAATTTATTAAGCAGCAGTCACCAGACCGCTGCTTTCTTAACCTCTTCGCCACCTCTAAGGTGGCGAAATTTCAATCTCCGCGGTCGAGTCCGACTGAGGAAATTGACAGCTCCTGCCGCGCGTGCATGCAAGCACAAAATTGCGTCTGTGCAATGTTGATTACCTGCGGGTAAATTTCGCCCCACCACAGGCGAGCTGAGTGTACAGGGGCGCGTATATGTGCCCCTGTATGCCTCAGCTTTGATAAATCTAGCCCTTAGTGCACCTTTATAAGGTCATTTTTATCTGACAAACAAATATAATTAAATATATGTGATTGAATATGTCTAACATGGAGTTGTGGGCAAACGTGTGTTATATCAACTGCTGTTTAGTATGTAGTGCAGTCACATTGCCTCTTACAATAGATTATCTGCATTTTGTAAATTTTTCTGTGTATATTTGTGTGTTTATGAGTATGTGTGTATCAGTGTTATCTGTGTGTTCATGTGTATATGTATGTGTGTATCAGTGTGTATGTGTGTATCAGTGTATATATGTGTGTTTATGAGTATATATATGTGTGTGTATTAAGATGTGTGTATACAGTATTATCTGTGTGTTCATGAGTATATATGTGTGTGTATATAAGTATGTGTATATCAGTGTGTAATGTGTGTATCAGTGTATATATGTGTGTTCATTAGTATATGTGTGTGTGTATATAAGTATGTGTATATCAGTGTGTATGTGTTGTATCAGTGTATATATGTGTGTTTATGAGTAATATATGTGTGTGTATATAAGTATGTGTGTATCAGTATTATCTGTGTGTTCATGAGTATGTGTGTATCAGTGTGTATGTGTGTATCAGTGTATATATGTGTGTTCATGAGTATAGTATATATGTGTGTTCATGAGTATATGTGTGTGTGTATAGATAAGTATGTGTGTATCAGTGTATATATGTGTGTTTATGAGTATATGTGTGTATAAGTATGTGTGTATGTGTGTATCAGTGTGTATGTGTGTATCAGTGTATATGTGTGTTTATGAGTATATATGTGTGTGTAATATAAGTATGTGTGTATCAGTGTGTATGTGTGTATCAGTGTATATATGTGTGTTTATGAGTATATGTGTGTGTATATAAGTATGTGTGTATCAGTATTATCTGTGTTCATGAGTATATGTGTGTGTGTATAAGTATGTGTGTATCAGTGTATAATATGTGTGTTCATGAGTATAGTATTATGTGTGTTCATGAGTATATGTGTGTGTGTGTGTGTGTATAGATAAGTATGTGGTGTATCAGTGTATATATGTGTGTTTATGAGTATATGTGTGTGTGTATATAAGTATGTGTGTATGTGTGTATCAGTGTGTATGTGTGATCAGTGTATATATGTGTGTTTATGAGTATATATGTGTGTGTGTATATAAGTATGTGTATATCAGTGTGTATGTGTGTATCAGTGTATATATGTGTGTTCATTAGTATATGTGTGTGTGTATATAAGTATGTGTATATCGTGTGTATGTGTGTATCAGTGTATATATGTGTTTATGAGTATATATGTGTGTGTATATAAGTTATGTGTATATCAGTGTGTATGTGTGTATCAGTGTATTATGTGTGTTCATTAGTATATGTGTGTGTGTATATAAGTATGTGTATATCAGTGTGTATGTGTGTATCAGTGTATATATTGTGTTTATGAGTATATGTGTGTGTGTATAAGTATGTGTGTATCAGTGTGTATGTGTGTATCAGTGTATATATGTAGTGTTTATGAGTATATATGTGTGTGTATATAAGTATGTGTGTTCAGTGTGTATGTGTGTATCAGTGTCATATGTGTGTTTATGAGTATATGTGTGTGTGTATATGAGTATGTATATGTGCATCAGTGTTTATCTGTGTTTTTGAGTATGTGTGTATCAGTGTATATCTGTGTGTTTATGAGTATGTGCGTATCAGTGTGTTTATATGTACAGTATATGTGTGTGTATATGTATGTGTATATATATATATATATATATATATATATATATTTATTATATTATATATAATTATATATATGTGTATATATATATAATTACACACACACATAGGAAACAGTTTAAATTTATCTTATGTTTGCATTTTTTTTATAAACATGTGACTATTGGAAATTTCCACCATGCTATACCTTAAAAGTCCCTGCTACACCCTAAGTCTTGTCAGCTGGATCAATTGAATGGCATAAAGTGTGCAGTAGCCATGTCTTTTGATTAGGATTTCTGGTGTGGCAAGGTGCATGCAATGAGCATTTGCAGGGTGGCCATGGTTTTTGTTTGGAGTCTTTGGGCTAATAGGAAATGCAATTTTAGACTGCCCTGTCTTCTAATTTCCTATACATTTTGCTTTCTGTGTGTTTTTTCTTAGTTTCTCTAATATTTAATAACATTTTTTGAAAGGGGAATATCTTTACCACTGGGTTATACATGTCCCCGGAGCCAATGGTTGCCAGTCCTCCTCTGTTTGCAGCAGCATAACCATTTCATGCACAAAGACACAGAATCATTCAAGGGTGACATTCAAGGTGGGACAGGGACATAACTCTAACTTCCTTCCCACTTATTGCACAATTGTGCATAAGCATTGGTTGCATTAGTAAAGGGGGTGGCCAGGCTAGTGTGTAGATATATTATTCAGTAATTTTACTATGGGAGGGCATCATTTCAGTCTCAGACCCAGGTAGCACAATGTCTTGAGCCGGCCCTGATGCTACATACAGTAATACATTAACAAAAATAAGTTCATAGCAGTTAGAAACATCAACTAGAGGATATGGGGAAGACAACAGCTGGATAAAAAAAGGAAGTTGTTTAACTGAGCAGAGAGTGCTGAGAGTCATGGAAGGTCATAGCAGATCGGGAAAAAAAAATTGAATAATGATCTCTCCCTTCTTGCTCTTAACTATCTTTCTCACCTCCCTCCTCCCTTCAATCTTCTTTTCCCCTCTTCCTTCTCTCTCAGCCATATCTTCTCTTTACACTCTTTCTATATCCTCTCTCATATCTCTTCACTTTTTTTCTCCACTCTATCTTAAGTCTACTTTCTTCTCCACTTTCACTTTACCTCTCCAATCTCTCTCTGCCCTGTTTACCCTCTCAGAAGTAACAGTCTAAGCACTAATAGGGTCCCTACAGCCCTATATGAATAACATATCCTCGCCCTTTCATGGATATATAATATCCCTTTATATAATAGTTTTAGCACATAGCCCAAAATGTGTGTTTGTCAGTGCTGCAATAGAAGTGTACATTCTGTATGCCACCAGACTTCAGACTCAACTTTCACTATCTAACTTTCACTCGCCACCATTAAATTTCCAATGGCTAGTGGAAATTTTGAGCCATATATATATATATATATATATATATATATATATATATATATATATATATATATATATATATATATACTGTAGTCTATATTTAAAAAATACAACCCCCAAGCTACAGTAACAAAAAATAAAAAAGTAAAAATACAGAAAAAAATAAACAAAGCTATCCAAAATAATAAAATTAAACCTAAACTAATACCCCTATAAAATAAAAACACCCCTTAATCTAATACTGAACTACCAATAGCACTTAAAAGGCCCTTTTGTTGGGCATTGCCCTAAGTTAAACATCTCTTTTACCACTAAAGAATACTAAGTCCCCCCTAACATTAAACCCCGCCAAAAAAAATAACACTAAAAAAAACTAAACTACCCATTGCATACAGCTCTTTTATTGCCCTTAAAAGGGCAATCAGCTCTTTTTCAAGCCCCAAAAAATCCTAATCTTAAAAGAAAAACACACCACAAAAATGAAACTAAAAAAGTCTAAACCTAAGCACTGTTTCTGAAGTCCGGCGGAGAAGGTCTTCTTCCAGACGGATCCATCATCTTCTATCTTCATCCGGAGTAAAGGTGGTGCATGGAGGCTCCTCTTCATCCAATGTCCGTCGTTGACTAAATATTGAATGCAAGGTACCGCAATCAATTTGGGGTACTTTGCATTCCTATTGGCTGAAATTTTGAAATCAGCCAATAGGATTAGAGCTACTGAAATCCTATTGGCTGTTCAAATCAGCCAATAAGATTTCAGTAGCTCTCATCCTATTGGCTGATTTTGATAATTTCAGCCAATTGAAATGCAAGGTACCCCAATAAATATGGAGTATCTTGCATTCAATCTTCAGTATGCGGCGAACGATCACATGAAGAGGAACCTCCATGCCACCGCTGAGGACCACCACTGCCGAGGAGCGGGCAGCCGCCGATGACCGCTGCCAAGGAATGCCACATCTGGGAAGACCGCTCCAGACCTCCGCTCCACGCCGCCTTCGCTGTGGATGAAGATGATGGACCCACCTGGAAGAAGAACTTTTCCGCCGGACTTCATTTGGGGCTTAATGTTAGGCTTTTTTTATTTTTTGGGGGAGGGGTTAGATTAGGGTTTTTTGGGCAATTTAAAAAGAGCTGAATGCCCTTCTAAGGGCAGTGAAAAGTAGCTGAATGTCCTTTTAAGGGCAATGCCCATATAAATGCCCCTTTAGGGGCAATCGGTAGTTTAGGTTTTTTTAGTGTTAGGTTTTTTTATTTTGGGGGGTTTGGTGGGTGAGGGGTTTTACTGTTAGAGGGGGGACTTAGTTTTTTTTTTTTTTAAAGGGAAAAGAGCTAACTTGGGGCAATGCTCTACAAAAAAGCCCTTTTAAGGGCTATTGGTAGTTTATTCTTAGATTAGGGGTTTTTTTTTTACTTTGTACAGGCGGTTAGTTTTTTTAATACTTATTGCGGGCGGTTAGGTTTTTTTGTAATACTTATTGCGGGCTGTTAGTTTTTTTTTTTTTTAATACTTATTGCGGGCAGTTAGGTTTTTTTTTTTTTTTTTAAATAGTTATTGCGGGTGGTTAGGACTACCTGTATAAAATATATGATTCATAAATAGGATAAACTTTCTGTAGTGCACGGTAGTGGTAAAAAGCTAGAAAATACAGTAACGAAAAAAAGACTACTATAATCCAGCTGACATAGTGAAAAGCGCATAGCTCTATGTCAGCGGTGTTGTCAGCTGAACACAGCTGAACTTTTCAATCTGCATTCAGATTTGGGTATTACCACTGAAGGCATGCTTGATACTGATGGGCCTTCGTGACAATTCTTGTGAACTGATGGTGCAATGCCGCCCCCTGCAGATTCGTGGCAAATCGGTCGCTAGCAGGGGGTGTCAATCTACTCGTATTCGATCGGGTTGATTTCTGTCCGCAGCCTAAGAGCAGGCAGACAAGTTATGGAGCAGTGATCTTTAGACCGCTGCTCCATAACTTCTGTTTCCAGTGAGCCTGAAGGTTTGAGCAGAAACAGGGGCATAAATCAGCTAGTGTTTTTTTCCTACTGAAATCTAGTTTATTCGATCGGGTTGATTTCTGGCGATGTCTGTCCGCCACCTCAGAGCAGGCAGACAGATTATGGAATGTCACATTCGAATTCGAATATTACATTTATAAAACACAATTGTAGACTAGAAACACTATTTCAAATGTCACATTCGAATCGAATATCACATTCGAATCGAATGTCACATTCGAATTCGAATGTCACATTCGAATTCAAATATTACATTTATAAAACACAGTATTAGACTAGAAATACTATTTCGAATTCGAATGTCACATTCAAATCGAATTTCACATTCAAATTTGAATATTACATTTATTAAGCACAGTTGCAAACTAGAAATACTATTTCGAATTTGAATGTGACATTCAAATTCGAATATTACATTTAAAAAACACAGTATTAGACTAGAAATACTATTTAGAATTCGAATGTCACATTCGAATTCGAATGTCACATTCGAATTCGAATATTACATTTAAAACACAGTATTAGACTAGAAATACTATTTCAAATTCGAATGTGACATTCAAATTTGAATGTCACATTCGAATTTGAATATTACATTTCGAAATTGAATGAATTACATAGCTAAACATTCTATTGTTCGAACTAATATTTTCGAATTTTATTGAAAAATTTGAAAACGAAAATTTGAAAATAGAATGTTAGAATGCTAGAATGTTATATAAACATTCGAAATTCAATTAGAACGAACGAATGTATCAAAATTCGTTTTAAATTTCAAATTTTTAGAAACATTCGCCCATCCCTACCTAATGGCTCTACAGATATAGCCCAAATGCAGAACTTTTATCTCTAAACAGTATTTTGTACTGTGCATGTGCTTGCATAAATGACGATTACTTAAAGTGCCATCACAGAACGAGATGTAATGCAGTATACATCTGTTCCTCATCTCCATGACACATAAAACACTTCACCAACACTCCATATATTTATTTTTTCATAATAATTTACTCAGAGTTTAGAAGATTTGTAAGCATTTGATTTAGGGATTTGCCTGGTTTGTCTATGTTTTTGTTTAAAGGGACATTAAACACTTTAAGATGTTAATATAAAATGATAAATCGCATATATAAAAAAAACTCTGCAATATACTCTCATTATATATTTTGTCCCCTTTTCCTGTAATTCCATTCTGAAATTGAGAATTTTTTCAGTACCTATTAGAAATGGAAGTGCAGAACACTGTTATATTCCACACAGCCATTGGCTACACACTCTAGTGACCTATTTATAACTGTCCCTAATTGGCCACAGCAGAAAAGGTAACCTAAGTTACAACATGGCAGTCCCCATTGTTTTATAGACACCAAAGGGCAGATTCATCAAGCTCCGAATGGAGCTTGATGCAGCTGTTTCAGCGCGAGCCTTCAGGCTCTCCGGAAACAGGAGTTAAGAAGCAGCATTCTTACGATTGGGTTGATTGACACCCCCTGCTAGCCGCCGAGAGATTTGTACCCATTCCTTGTCACATCTGTGAGTTGTTGTGGAGTCATCAAGATAATCAATTTAACAGCATCTATCTCATATCTGTTCACCTCTTGAAGAACAAAACATGTTTTACGCCGAAGGATACTGGTATCATAAAAACACTACCAAAACATTACAGAACAAACTTATCAAAATTTAGAAAAAAATCTCTGAAAGGTATAATAAACCCAATTGTTTTCTTTCATGATTTATATAGAGCATGTGATTTTAAGCAACTTTCTGATTTACTCCTATTATCAATTTTTCTTAGTTCTCTTGGTATCTTTATTTGAAAGAGCAGGAATCAAAGCTTTGGAGCCGGCCCATTTTAGGTTCAGAATCTGGGTTGCGCTTGCTGATTGGTTCACTGATTAGATGAATGTAGCCACCAATCAGCAAGCGCTATCCAGGGTACTAAACAAAAAATGGGCCAGCTCTAAAGCTTTTATTTCTGCTTTTTCAAATAAAGATAACAAGAGAATGAAGAAAAATTGATAATAGGAGCAAATTAGAATCTCTATCCGAATCATGAAAGATAAGATTTGGGTTTAGTATCCCTTTAATAAAGCTAGAAAAAACATCTTTGAAAAAGTAAAACAAAAATTGAGACAATTATGTTGGCTTTGCAATAGGGAGACATGAGATTATTCACAAGAGCGCCCTTATGAATTCAGCCTTCTTAGTGTTAGCGACCATGACCCCAGAATGCCCAAGGTCAGCTCCATCATTCATGTCTATGAGGTCTCCGAGACTCCATCCATTCTATGCAGTGAGACAACTGTATTTTCCAAACCGCAAAAGACAGGTTAATATTTTACATTGAACAGGCCCACTAATTGTGTTTCAAGTGTGTTTCTGAAGTTGTGTCAGTTGTAATTCGTTTTTCTCTTAGCAGGAGGTTCGAGTTTTTATGTTCAAGTGTTTATGTATTGTGCCCTTCAGGCTATTATGGATGAATTACCTCAATGATTGAAAAATATAGGTGAACAGGATCTCACTTTTACAATAAGGGTTCTTGGCAACCTCCCGAGCATCTATGAATCTTCGCCAGTGTCTTCGTCATAAAGTATTACAATTTCCAGTAATTTATTTCTAGAACATGGAAGACTTACCTGCTACAATGACTGTTCCTCTAAAATCAACACATTCACTTTCTCCCTCAAGGCACATTACTTCATCTTCAGCTTCGCATCCTTCATCTGTATCTCTTGCAAGACATGAAGGGCACTTGTAACCACTAAGAGCATTGGTTTGGCTGGGATCTGGGGAAAAAAAATAAATATATATATATATAACAACAATTATTTGTAAATGTTGTAAATGGTTTACACGAGTTATTTTCTCTATATTTTGTATTAAGTGGAGGATTTTAAACTCACTTTTCGCCTCCCCATAATTTTAATTGTTGTTGAATTTCCCCCATTAATGAACTTTTCCAAGCAGTGATTTAACCTACTCCCAGCTGATGAGTGGCAATAACCACGAAACAGCTGTCCTGGGATTGGTCTAAATCACTGTACTAACCCTAGCTAAGCATTAAAGCTGTGTAATGCAGCAGTGCTATGGCATAAAGGGAAGTCTGTCTTAAAAAGCAGGCTAAAAGTAAAAAGGTGAGTCATTGTGAACCTCATTTGCATATCTTACCCAGATTCCTTTGCTGCATTGGAAACAGTGTAGTCAGAGAGTTTCTGGGTTTAATGCAAGTCTTCTGACTTGTTTAGATTTGTAAATGGTTTACACAATGGGTTATTTTCTCTCTCTCTCTCTCTCTCTCTCTCTCTCTCTCTCTCTCTCTCTCTCTCTCTCTCTCTCTCTCTCTCTCTCTCTCTCTCTCTCTCTCTCTCTCTCTCTCTCTCTCTCTCTCTCTCTCTCTCTCTCTCTCTCTCTCTCTCTCTCTCTCTATATATATATATATATATCTATATATATATATATATATATATATATATATATATATATATATATATATATATATATATATATATCATTAGAAGAATTATCCTTTTGGGAATTCATAATACAGCTAAGCAGTTTAGATTTTTGTCAGATTAGAATAAACAGTAGAACAGTCAACAGTGGTTCAAGAACATAATGGGACATTAAACAATTTGACATTGTAATATGAAATGTTTAATTAAATTAAGTTAAAAATAAACCTTTGTAATACTCTTTCATTATTTATTTTACCCCCTATTTCCTTTAATTTAACTATTAGAAATGGGGAGGGGGCTTTCCATTTTTCCTGAGTTTCTATAAGTAGAGGGCCATGTTGTAACTTGATTTTTCCAGATTTATAAATTAGCTAATTAGGTATCTATTTTACAGGGTTTTAAGTCTCTTTAACATTTCTATATTCCACACAAGCATTGTTTGCACTATTTAGTGACCCTTTAAGGTCTGTTCTTAAATGTGCTTAGCAGAAGAGATTGGGACAGGGAAACCTACATTTTGACATGGTGATAATGCCCATTATAGAAAATAAACTTTACCTTTATATACTCAATATGCAAAAAATATATATAATTTAAAATATAAATGTACATACTATTCTCTGGCTAATCTTTGCTTTAAATACATCATTATAACTAGCATTTATTAAAGGGACAGTCTAGTCCAAAAAAAACTTTCATGATTCAGATAGGGCATGTAATTTTAAACAATTTTCCAATTTACTTTTATCACTAATTTGTCTTTGTTCTCTTGGTGTTCTTAGTTGAAAGCTTAACCTAGGAGGTTCATATGCTAATTTCTTAGACCTTGAAGGCCGCCTCTTAAGAATGCATTTTAACAGGTTTTTCACCACTAGAGGGTGTTAGTTCATGTTTTTCATATAGATAACACTGTGTTCGTGCACATGAAGTTACCTGGGAGCGATCACTGATTGGTTAAACTGCAAGTCTGTCAAAAGAACTGAAATAAAGGGTCAGTCTGCAGAGGCTTAGATACAAGATAATCACAGAGGTAAAAAATATATAAATATAACTGTGTTGGTTATGCAAAACTAGGGAATGGGTAAACAAGGGATTATCTATCTTTTAAAACAATAACAATTCTGGTGTAGACTGTCCCTTTAAGTGTTCAAAATCCCTTTTTTAAAGGCATAATACAAACTTTGTAATTACACTTTCTATCGCAATAAACTAATATACCAGTTAAATTTGAACACTTTCTGAAAGAATTAACAGTTACATTACCACTTGTTTGTTGTATTTGTTTTTCATTGGTCAGACTCCTCACCCTTCATATTTGTAGGAGAAAATCTGAACTTGTTACCGGTGTAGACAATGCTTGCCCCTGTCATTTTGTTAGCAAAATATCTACTGTTTTGTAGTATGTTGCACTTTTTTTTCTGTGATCTTGAGTAATTTTGTTAGCAAAATATCTACTGTTTTGTAGTATGTTGCACTTTTGTTTTTCTATGATCTTGGGTAATTTTGCCATATTCTCATAAGATTTTTGTTTAACCCCTTAACGATCAAGGACGTACCAGGTGCGTCCTACAAAAAATTCACTTAACGACCAAGGACGTGCCTGGTACATCCTCAGGGGTTTCAAGCAATGGAAGCGATTGTGATTGCTTCCAGATGTTTTCAGGGTATTGCAGCACTGCTTCGATATTAAGGCATCATGCAATACCCTATGCTAAGCAACCGATGGGAGGGAAGGGGGCTTGAAGGGGGGCGGGAGTGGGTGGGACCTTTACGCCATGCTACATCATGGCAGTGAGTGGGAAGGAGGGGAAGGAGGAGGGGGGTCCTATGTGGGATCCATGTCTGGAGAGGGATTTGGGAGGAGGAGGGGACTTTGTTAATGAGAGGGGCAGCTACACTACAGAAAAAGTGTGGGGGGTTATTTTTAAAATACAATAATTTAGAGTAAACTGGGTAAAGGCAGACAGCTGCCAGTACCTAAGATGGCGACAAATAGATAGAGGGGGGAGAGATAGAAAGCTGTTTGGGTGGGCTCAGGGAGGTTGGATGGTAAGGGGGGATCCTACACTGCAGAAAAAAAAAAAATTTATTTTTTAACTGGCAGACTTTCTGCCAGTACTTAAGATGGGGTTGACCTTTGGAGTGGGGAAGGAAGAGAGCTGTTTGAGAGGGGTTAGGGAGGGATCAGGGGGTGGGATGCGTCAGATGGGAGGCTGATCTCTACACTAAAGTTAAATTAACCCTACAAGCTACCTTATTAACCCCTTCACTGCTGGGCATAACACAAGTGTGGTGCGCAGCGGAATTTAGCGGCCTTCTAATTACCAAAAAGCAATGCCAAAGTCATATATGTCTGCTATTTCTGAAGAAAGGGGATACAACAGAAGCATTTACAACCATTTGTGCCATAATTGCACAAGCTGTTTGTAAATAATTTCAGTGAGAAACCTAAAGTTTGTGAAAAAGTTAACATTTTTTTTTTATTTGATCGTATTTGGCAGTGAAATGGGGGCATGCAATATACCAAAATGAGCCTAGATCAATACTTTGGGTTGTTGTCTACTAACAAAAATATATATACATGTAAAAGGTTATTCAGGGATTCCTGACCGATATCAGTGTCACAATGTAACTATCGCTAATTTAAAAAAAAAATGGTTTGCAAATAGCAAAGTGCTACTTGTATTTATTGCCCTATAACTTGCAAAGTAAAGAACATGTAAACATTGGGTATTTCTAAACTCAGGACAACATTTTAAAACTATTTAGCATGGGTGTTTTTTGGTGGTTGTAGATGTGTAACAGATTTTGGGGGGTAAAAGTTAGAAAATTATTTTTTTTCATTTTTTTCATCATATTTTATATATATATTTTACAGTAAGTTATATGATATGATGAAAATAATGATATATTTAGAAAGTACATTTAGTTGCGAAAAAAACTGTATATAATATGTGTGGGTACAGTAAATAAGTAAGAGGAGAATTACAGCTAAACACAAACACCACAGAATTGTAATAATAGCTATGATCCTTATTGGTAAGAAAATCTGGTCACTAAGGGGTTAAATGTTAGGGAAAAATTAAAGTAATAAAAATAATAAAATAAATTTCTAGTGTCTATAAAGCAATGGGTGCTGCCATATTTTAACCTAGGTTTTTTTCCCTGCTGAGACCAATTAGAGACAGCACAATTTTCATAATTCAATTACAGGAAAAAACATAATTTATGTAAGAACTTACCTGATAAATTCATTTCTTTCATATTAGCAAGAGTCCATGAGCTAGTGACGTATGGGATATACATTCCTACCAGGAGGGGCAAAGTTTCCCAAACCTCAAAATGCCTATAAATACACCCCTCACCACACCCACAAATCATTTTAACGAATAGCCAAAAAGTGGGGTGATAAGAAAAAAGTGCGAAGCATAAATATAAGGAATTGGAATAATTGTGCTTTATACAAAAAAATCATAACCACCATAAAAAAAGGGTGGGCCTCATGGACTCTTGCTAATATGAAAGAAATGAATTTATCAGGTAAGTTCTTACATAAATTATGTTTTCTTTCATGTAATTAGCAAGAGTCCATGAGCTAGTGACGTATGGGATAATGACTACCCAAGATGTGGATCTTCCACGCAAGAGTCACTAGAGAGGGAGGGATAAAATAAAGACAGCCAATTCCGCTGAAAATAATCCACACCCAAAACAAAGTTTAAATCTTATAATGAAAAAAACTGAAATTATAAGCAGAAGAATCAAACTGAAACAGCTGCCTGAAGTACTTTTCTACCAAAAACTGCTTCAGAAGAAGAAAACACATCAAAATGGTAGAATTTAGTAAAAGTATGCAAAGAAGACCAAGTTGCTGCTTTGCAAATCTGATCAACCGAAGCTTCATTCCTAAACGCCCAGGAAGTAGAAACTGACCTAGTAGAATGAGCTGTAATCCTTTGAGGCGGAGTTTTACCCGACTCGACATAAGCATGATGAATTAAAGATTTCAACCAAGATGCCAAAGAAATGGCAGAAGCCTTCTGACCTTTCCTAGAACCGGAAAAGATAACAAATAGACTAGAAGTCTTTCGGAAATTCTTAGTAGCTTCAACATAATATTTCAATGCTCTAACTACATCCAAAGAATGCAATGATTTCTCCTTAGAATTCTTAGGATTAGGACATAATGAAGGAACCACAATTTCTCTACTAATGTTGTTAGAATTCACAACCTTAGGTAAAAATTTTAAAGAAGTTCGCAACACCGCCTTATCCTGATGAAAAATCAGAAAAGGAGACTCACAAGAAAGAGCAGATAATTCAGAAACTCTTCTGGCAGAAGAGATGGCCAAAAGGAACAAAACTTTCCAAGAAAGTAATTTAATGTCCAAAGAATGCATAGGTTCAAACGGAGGAGCTTGAAGAGCCCCCAGAACCAAATTCAAACTCCAAGGAGGAGAAATTGACTTAATGACAGGTTTTATACGAACCAAAGCTTGTACAAAACAATGAATATCAGGAAGATTAGCAATCTTTCTGTGAAAAAGAACAGAAAGAGCAGAGATTTGTCCTTTCAAGGAACTTGCAGACAAACCTTTATCCAAACCATCCTGAAGAAACTGTAAAATTCTGGGAATTCTAAAAGAATGCCAGGAAAAATGACGAGAAAGACACCAAGAAATATAAGTCTTCCAGACTCTATAATATATCTCCCTAGATACGGATTTACGAGCCTGTAACATAGTATTAATCACAGAGTCAGAGAAACCTCTTTGACTAAGAATCAAGCGTTCAATCTCCATACCTTTAAATTTAAGGATTTGAGATCCTGATGGAAAAAAGGACCTTGTGACAGAAGGTCTGGTCTTAACGGAAGAGTCCACAGTTGGCAAGAGGCCATCCGGACAAGATCCGCATACTAAAACCTGTTAGACCATGCTGGAGCCACCAGCAGAACAAACGAGCATTCCTTCAGAATCTTGGAGATTACTCTTGGAAGAAGAACTAGAGGCGGAAAGATATAGGCAGGATGATACTTCCAAGGAAGTGACAACGCATCCACTGCTTCCGCTTGAGGATCCCTGGATCTGGACAGATACCTGGGAAGTTTCTTGTTTAGATGAGAAGCCATCAGATCTATTTCTGGAAGACCCCACATTTGAACAATCTGAAGAAATACCTCTGGGTGAAGAGACCATTCGCCCGGATGTAACGTTTGGCGACTGAGATAATCCGCTTCCCAATTGTCTATACCTGGGATATGAACCGCAGAAACTAGACAGGAGCTGGATTCCGCCCATACCAGAATTCGAGATACTTCTTTCATAGCCAGAGGACTGTGAGTCCCTCCTTGATGATTGATGTATGCCACAGTTGTGACATTGTCTGTCTGAAAACAAATGAACGATTCTCTCTTTAGAAGAGGCCAAGACTGAAGAGCTCTGAAAATTGCACGGAGTTCCAAAATATTGATCGGTAATCTCACCTCCTGAGATTCCCAAACCCCTTGTGCTGTCAGAGACCCCCACACAGCTCCCCAACCTGTAAGACTTGCATCTGTTGAAATTACAGTCCAGGTCGGAAGAACAAAAGAAGCCCCCTGAACTAAACAATGGTGATCTGTCCACCACGTCAGAGAGTGTCGTACAATCGGTTTTAAAGATATTAATTGAGATATCTTTGTGTAATCCCTGCACCACTGGTTCAGCATACAGAGCTGAAGAGGCCGCATGTGAAAATGAGCAAAGGGGATCGCGTCCGATGCAGCAGTCATAAGACCTAGAATTTCCATGCATAAGGCTACCGAAGGGAATGATTGTGACTGAAGGTTTCGACAAGCTGATATCAATTTTAGACGTTTCTTGTCTGTCAAAGATAGAGTCATGGACACTGAATCTATCTGGAAACCTAAAAAGGTTACCTGTGTCTGAGGAATCAATGAACTTTTTGGTAAATTGATCCTCCAACCATGATGTTGAAGAAACAACACAAGTCGATTCGTATGAGATTCTGCTAAATGTGAAGACTGAGCAAGTACCAAGATATCGTCCAAATAAGGAAATACCACAATACCCTGTTCTCTGATTACAGACAGAAGGGCACCGAGAACCTTCGTAAAAATTCTTGGAGCTGTAGCTAGGCCAAACGGCAGAGCCACAAACTGGTAATGCTTGTCTAGGAAAGAGAATCTCAGAAACTGATAGTGAACTGGATGAATCGGAATATGCAGATATGCATCCTGTAAATCTATTGTAGACATATAATGCCCTTGCTGAACAAAAGGCAGGATAGTCCTTACAGTTACCATTTTGAATGTTGGTATCCTTACATAACGATTCAATATTTTTAGATCCAGAACTGGTCTGAAGGAATTCTCCTTCTTTGGTACAATGAAGAGATTTGAATAAAACACCAGTCCCTGTTCCAGAACTGGAACTGGCATAATTACTCCAGCCAACTCTAGATCTGAAACACATTTCAGAAATGCTTGAGCCTTCGCTGGGTTTACTGGGACACGGGAAAGAAAAAATCTCTTTGCAGGAGGCCTTATCTTGAAGCCAATTCTGTACCCTTCTGAAACAATGTTCTGAATCCAAAGATTGTGAACGGAATTGATCCAAATTTCTTTGAAAAAATGTAATCTGCCCCCTACCAGCTGAGCTGGAATGAGTGCCGCACCTTCATGTGGACTTAGGAGCTGGCTTTGATTTTCTAAAAGGCTTGGATTTATTCCAGACTGGAGATGGTTTCCAAACTGATACCGCTCCTGAGGATGAAGGATCAGGTTTTTGTTCCTTGTTGTGACGAAAGGAACGAAAACGATTATTAGACCTAAATTTACCTTTAGATTTTTTATCCTGTGGTAAAAAAAGTTCCTTTCCCTCTAGTAACAGTTGAGATAATAGAATCCAACTGAGAACCAAACAATTTATTACCCTGGAAAGAAAGGGAAAGCAGAGTAGACTTAGAAGTCATATCAGCATTCCAAGTTTTAAGCCATAAAGCTCTTCTAGCTAAAATAGCTAGAGACATATACCTGACATCAACTCTAATGATATCAAAGATGGCATCACAAATAAATGTATTAGCATGTTGAAGAAGAAGAATAATGCTATGAGAATTATGATCTGTTACTTGTTGCGCTAAAGCTTCTAACCAAAAAGTTGAAGCTGCAGCAACATCCGCTAAAGATATAGCAGGTCTAAGAAGATTACCTGAACACAAGTAAGCTTTTCTTAGAAAGGATTCAATTTTCCTATCTAAAGGATCCTTAAAGGAAGTACCATCTGCCGTAGGAATAGTAGTACGCTTAGCAAGAGTAGAGACAGCCCCATCAACCTTAGGGATTTTGTCCCAAAACTCTAATCTGTCAGATGGCACAGGATATAATTGCTTAAAACGTTTAGAAGGAGTAAATGAATTACCCAAATTATTCCATTCCCTGGATATTACTTCAGAAATAGCACTAGGGACAGGAAAAACTTCTGGAATAACTACAGGAGATTTAAAAACCTTATCTAAACGTTTAGATTTAGTATCAAGAGGACCAGAATCCTCAATTTCTAATGCAATTAGGACTTCTTTAAGTAAAGAACTAATAAATTCCATTTTAAATAAATATGAAGATTTATCAGCATCAACCTCTGAGACAGAATCCTCTGAACCAGAAGAACCATTATCAGAATCAGAATGATGATGTTCATTTAAAAATTCATCTGAAAAATGAGAAGTTTTAAAAGACTTTTTACGTTTACTAGAAGGAGGAATAACAGACATAGCCTTCTTAATGGATTTAGAAACAAAATCTCTTATTTTATCAGGAATACTCTGAGTATTAAATGTTGACGGAACAGCAACAGGTAATGTAACAGTACTAAAGGAAATATTATCTTCATTAACAAGTTTGTCATGACAAACAGTACAAACAACAGCTGGAGGAACAGATACCATAAGTTTACAGCAGATACACTTAGCTTTGGTAGCTCCAGCACCAGGCAGCGATTTTCCAGAAGTATCTTCTGACTCCGTTTCAACGTGGGACATCTTGCAATATGTAATAGAAAAAACAACATATAAAGCAAAATTGATCAAATTCCTTAAAGGATTACTTTCTGTTATAATTTTTAAGCTAAACAACTAACATATTAAAGTTAATAAACATTAATTAAAACCTACTGACCTATATTTTCTCCAAAACGAAGTTTCATAATGTTCTAAAAGTTATATCTTTTATTCGCCGATGATGTCACGTTATCCTGCCCACTATTTTCAGCACTGCGTGTTCAAAATACTTAAACCAATAACATTGTGTTTAAAGCGCCATTTTGAAACCTAGGTATTGTAAACGGATTGGTACATAGCAAAGGATACCCACGGAGTGGGTTTGGAAAACAATTAAATTTGCAGACAAGATTTCTGATATACGGTAGAGATATGTTAATGAAATGCTATTGATAAAAAGCGTATTTGGGGTAGTTAGTTAGTAACAGGCATAGAAAATATTTACTTACAGTGGCCCTTTAAATGACAGTTTCAGGAATGGGAAAAAATGCCAGTGAACAAGCTTCTAGCAACCAGAAGCAATAAATAATGAGACTTAAATAATGTGGAGACAATAGTGACGCCCATATTTTTTTAGCGCCAAAAATGACGCCCACATTATTTGGCGCCTAAATGCTTTTGGCGCCAAAAATGACGCCACATCCGGAACGCCAACACTTTTGGTGCAAAAGAACGTCAAAAAATGACGCAACTTCCGGCGACACGTATGACGCCGGAAACTGAAAAAAAAAATTTTTTGCGCCAAAAAAGTCTGCGCCAAGAATGACGCAATAAAATGAAGTATTTTCAGCCCCCGCGAGCCTAACAGCCCACAGGGAAAAAGTCAAATTTTAAGGTAAGAAAAAAATTGATTTATTCATATGCATTATCCCAAATATGAAACTGACTATCTGAAATAAGGAATGTTGAACATCCTGAGTCAAGGCAAATAAATGTTTGAATACATATATTTAGAACTTTATAAAAAAGTGCCCAACCATAGCTTAGAGTGTCACAGAAAATAAGACTTACTTACCCCAGGACACTCATCTACATGTTGTAGAAAGCCAAACCAGTACTGAAACGAAAATCAGCAGAGGTAATGGTATATAAATAAGAGTATATCGTTGATCTGAAAAGGGAGGTAAGAGATGAATCTCTACGACCGATAACAGAGAACCTATGAAATAGACCCCGTAGAAGGAGATCATTGAATTCAAATAGGCAATACTCCCCTCACATCCCTCTGACATTCACTGCACGCTGAGAGGAAAACCGGGCTCCAACCTGTTGCGGAGCGCATATCAACGTAGAATCTAGCACAAACTTACTTCACCACCTCCATAGGAGGCAAAGTTTGTAAAACTGATTTGTGGGTGTGGTGAGGGGTGTATTTATAGGCATTTTGAGGTTTGGGAAACTTTGCCCCTCCTGGTAGGAATGTATATCCCATACGTCACTAGCTCATGGACTCTTGCTAATTACATGAAAGAAAGGACAAAATGTATGAGGAAAGTATATTGCAAAGTTATTTTTACTACGTATAAATGAACTTTTCCTTTACAATCTCAAAGTGCATAATGTCTGTTTAATTCATTCTTGCAAAACAGCTTTATGACTATCCAATGTATTCTTAAATTACCTTACTAACTCTTAAAGTGATGGTAAATCAGAGAATTTGAAAAACGCTAGGATTTACCATCACTAAAAAAAAAAAAGGACTTTCAGTCATCACTTTGTAAAAAGGGTGCTAAATCCTTTTTCTAGGATTCACTATCACTCAAAGAAAACAGGACTTTCAGTTATCACTTTGTAAAAAAAAAGGTGCTAAACTTACCCTATCTATGCTGCAGCTTCCTCGCTAAACTCAGCTGTTACGGACACCCCCAGCACAGTGCGCTTTTTTAAATGAGGTGATGCATCCACCTCTAAACCAATAGCAGTGCTAGTCATATGGCACTTTTCTGGATGCTAGCATGGCTATGGTTTAGAGGTGGAAATCTCACTTAATTGAGAAAAGAGCACTGTGCTGTGGATATCCGGAGCTGCTGAGTTTAGATACAAGGCTTCAACATTGAAAGGGTTTATTATTTTACAAAGTTAAAACTTAAAATCCTGTTTACTTTTAGTGATGGTGAATCCTAGCATTTTTTTAAATGATCGGATTTACCATCACTTTAAGTTCATTACATGAATCCACTACAATCTAAAGTAATATTAGCTTTGCTATCGCCTGTACCTATTTTATGCCAGTGGTAAATAAGCTATGATTATGATGCCAACAGAGATAAAATCATTTAATTATTTTGGAAATATATAATGTTGTCCATTCATTTATACAGTTATTATTTTTATAACACTAGTTAGAACTAATTAATAAATAAAATTTCAGATAAGTAAAGAGTTCACTGGGGAAAAGGATATAGGCCTTGATTAATAAGATGAAATAATGTAGACTTATAAAGGATAGTTGACTCCATGTTGGAAAAGCCTCAAAAGGAATTGGGGGTAGAAAAAAAAACAAAACAATAGTGAAGTCCTTTATAAATTGTTAAATAATTTAGGGCTAGATTATGAGTTTTGAGTCATGAGCGGTGCGGTGCTAACATGCAAGTTATTGTCACCGCTCACTTCCCTACAGCGCTGGTATTACAGGTTTATAAAAACCCGGCGTTATCAGGCAAGAAGCGAGCGTAAAGCAAAATTGAGCTCCATACCGCACTCCAATACCAGTGCTGCTGAAAGCTGCGGTGAGCTGGTATTACGTGCTCGTGCAAGATTTCTCGATAGACATCAATGGGGAGAGCCGGCTGAAAAAAGTCTAACACCTGCAAAAAAGCAGCATAAATCTCTGTAACTCAGCCCCATTCATTCCTATGGGGAAACAAAATTTATGTTTACACCAAACACCCTAACATGAACCCCGAGTCTAAACACCCCTAATCTTACACTTATTAACCCCTAATCTGCCGCCCCCGACATAGCCGACATCTACATTATACTTATTAACCCCTAATCTGCCGCCCCTGACATCGCCAACACCTACATTATACTTATTAATCCCTAATCTGCTGCCCCCAACATCGCTGACACCTACATGATATTTATTAAGCCCTAATCTCCCACCTCCAATGTTGCCGCAACCTATCTACACTTATTAACCCCTAATCTGCCGCCCCCAAGGTCGCCTCCACTATAATAAACATATTAACCCCTAAACCGCTGTACTCCCGCATCGCAAATACTAGTTAAATATTATTAACCCCTAATCTGCCGTCCCTAACATCGCCACCACCTACCTACATGTATTAACCCATTAATCTGCCACCCACAACGTCGCCGCCACTATACTAAATTTATTAACCCCCAAACCTAAGTCTAACCCTAACCCTAACACCCCCTAACTTAAATATAATTAAAATAAATCTAAATAAAACCTACTATTAATAACTAAATATTTCCTATTTAAAACTAAATACTTACCTATACAATAAACCCTAAGCTAGCTACAATATAACTAATAGTTACATTGTATCTAGCTTAGGTTTTATTTTATTTCACTGGTAAGTTTGTATTTATTTTAACTAGGTAGACTAGTTAGTACATAGTTATTAACTATTTACTAGCTACCTAGTTAAAATAAATACAAATTTACCTGTAAAATAAAACCTAACCTGAGTTACACTAACACCTAACCTTACACTACAATTAAATCAATTACCTAAATTAAATACAATTGACTAAATTACAAAAAAACACTAAATTACACAAAATAAAAAAAGAAATTATCAGATATTTAAACTAAGTACACCTAATCTAATAGTTCAATCAAAATAAAAAAAAAAAACCCTAGCCTAAACTACCAATAATCCTTAAAAGGGCCTTTTGCAGGGCATTGATCCAAAGAAATCAGCTCTTTTACCTGTAAAAAAAATACAAACAACCCCCCAACAATAAAACCCACCACCCACACAACCAACCCCCCAAATAAAATCCTAAATAAAAAAACCTAAGCTCTCCATTGCCCTGAAAAGGGCATTTGGATGGGCATTGCCCTTAAAAGGGCATTTAGCTCTATTTCAAGTGCCCAAACCCCTAATCTAAAAATAAAACCCACCCAATAAACCCTTAATAAAGCCTAACACTAACCCCCGAAGATCCACTTACAGTTTTTGAAGACACGACATCAATCCTAAACGAAGCCGGGAGAAGTCCTCATCGAAGCGGAAAGAAGTCTTCATCCAAGCCGGGGGAAGTGGTCCTCCAGATGGGCAGAAGTCTTCATCCAGACAGCATTTTCTATCTTCATCCATCTGGTGTGGAGCGGGTCCACCTTCAAGACATACAGCGTGGAGCATCCTCTTCTAACGACCACTACCCGAGTCCTCATTGAAGCCGGCAGAAGTCTTCATCCAAGCGGCCGAAGTCTTCATCCAAGCCCGCAGAAGTCTTCATCCAGACGGCATCTTCTATCTTCATCCATCCGGCGCGGAGCGGCTCCATCTTCAAGATATCCGGCGCAGAGTCTTCTTGCAGAATGAAGGTTCCTTTAAGTCAGGGGTGTCCAAACATTGCTCTCCAGAGGTTTTGGAACTACATTTCTGATGATGCTCAGAGAGCATTTTATCTAGCTGAGCATCATGGGAAATGTAGTTCCAAAACCTCTGGAGAGCAAAGTTTGGACACCCCTTCTTTAAGTAACTTCATCCAAGATGGCATCCCTTGAATTCCAATTGGCTGATAGAATTCTATCAGCCAATCAGAATTAAAGGTGAGAATTTCCTATTGGCTAATCCAATCAGCCAATAGGATTGAGCTTGCATTATATTGACTGATTGGAACAGCCAATAGAATGCGAGCTCAATCCTATTGGCTGATTTGATCAGCCAATAGAATTGAAGCTCAATCCTATTGTCTGATTGCATCAGCCAATAGGATTTTTTCACCTTTAATTCCGATTGGCTGATAAAATTCTATAAGCCAATTGGAATTCAAGGGACGCCATCTTGAATGACATCACTTAAAGGAACCTTCAACTGCAAGAAGACTTTGATTGCAGAGGATGCTCCGCGCAGGATGTCTTGAAGATGGAGCCGCTCTGCGCCGGATGGATGAAGATAGAAGATGCTGTCTGGATGAAGACTTCTATGGGCTTGGATGAAGACTTCTGCCGACTTCGATGAGGACTTCTGCTGCTTTGTTGAGGATGGATGTCAGATCTTCAAAATCTGTAAGTGGATCTTCGGGGGTTAGTGTTAGACTTTTTTAAGGGTTTGTTGGTTGAGTTTTATTTTTAGATTAGGGGTTTGGGCACTTGAAAAAGAGCTAAATGCCCTGTAAAGCTTAGGTTTTTTTAGTTAGGATTTTATTTCGGGGGTTGGTTGTGTGGGTGGTGGGTTTTACTGTTGGGGGGTTATTTTTTTTTTTTACAGGTAAAAGAGCTGATTTCTTTGGGGCAATGCCCCGCAAAAGGCCCTTTTAAGGGGTATTGGTAGTTTAGTTTAGGCTAGGGTTTTTTTTTTATTTTGGGGGGCTTTTTTATTTTAATAGGGCTATTAGATTAGGTGTAATTAGTTTAAATATCTGATAATTTCTTGTGTTTTTTTTTTGTAATTTAGGTAATTGTATTTAATATTGGTAATTGATTTAATTGTAGTGTAAGGTTAGGTGTTAGTGTAGCTCAGGTTAAGTTTTATTTTAAAGGTAAGTTTGTATTTATTTTAGCTAGGTAGTTCGTAAATAGTTATTAAATATTTACTAACTAGTCTACCTAGTTAAAATAAATACAAACTTACCTGTGAAATAAAAATAAAACCTAAGATAGATACAATGTAACTATTAGTTATATTGTGGCAAGCTTAGGTTTTATTTTACAGGTAAGTATTTAGTTTTAAATAGGAATTATTTAGTTATTAATAGTAAGTTTTAATTAGATTTATTTTAATTATATTTAAGTTAGGGGGTGTTAGGGTTAGGGTTAGACTTAGGTTTAGGGGTAAATAAATTTAGTACAGTGGTGGCGACGTTGGGGGCGGCAGATTAGGGGTTAATAAATGTAGGTAGGTGGTGGCGATGTTAGGGGCGGCAGATTAGGGGTTAATAATACTTAACTAGTGTTTGCAATGCGGGAGTGTGGCGGTTTAAAGGTTAATATGTTTATTATAGTGGCGGCGATGTCCGGAGCGGCAGATTAGGGGTTAATAACTTTAATATAGTATTTGCGATGAGGGAGGGCCTTGATTTAGGGGTTAATAGGTAGTTTATGGGTGTTAGTGTACTTTTTAGCACTTTAGTTATGAGTTTTATGGTACAACATTGTAGCACAAAACTCATAACTACTGACTTTCAGTTTACGTTATGGATCTTGATGGTATAGGCTGTACAGCTCACTTTTTGGCCTCCCAGGCAGACTCGTAATACCGGCGCTATGGAAGTCCCATTGAAAAAAAGACTTTTTGAAAGCTGCGGTAATTATGTTGCGTTACGGCCAAAAAAGTGTGCGGTGCAGCTAAACCTGCAAGACTCGTAATACCAGCGGTAGTGAAAAAGAGCCTTAATGCTGCTTTTTCACTCATACCGCAAAACTCTTAATCTAGCTGTTAGTTTTTAAATCATACTCACACTATTAGGAGCTAAGTATGAGACTAATACACTAAATCACAAGGAATAAAACAACTAGGAAATGCCAACAATTAGCTTTCCTTTCAAATCCTTACTAGCATGCAAGTGTTTTAAAAGTCCCACCTTCTGTGATGTCCAGTGTCCATAATCAGTCATTCCGACGTCTAGTTCACTACCTTCCATGGCTTTTCAAGGATTTATTTTTTCTAGTTAAATCTTAGTCTCCATAAATAAAACATTACTAGCCTCAGTACAGGTTTGTAGCTCTTCTGATGTAGATTTTCTTTTGAAGTAATTGATCATTTATGTCTTTATTTTCCCTCCTATACTCCTCATCTTCCTTTAAAGGACATTAAAACACCTCTTGCTTTTGTGTATCAATTGGGCTTTGTCCCACTCTCCCTAGAAAGGCCAAAAAGCTAAATCTTTAATGGAGCACTTCATAATGCTGCAAATTGCTTAAATCAACTATTTCAGTAATTGCATTTGCAGGTTACGGAATTAATTTCTAGAGCCCTTGGGAAAAAACACAAATGTAAAAGGTGACTAATATCCTTTTAATTCTGGTTCCTATTCTGTTAATTAGCGTAACTAAAGGAGCATACATTGCCGTGTTTATAATTTTGCTGTAAAATCTGATTCTGTCCCTATTCAACTTCTGCTTTATTTTACATACTTCCTTGTCATATATATTGAGTAATGTTGTTATCATCATAAATACATATCAAAGAAAGAAAAGCCCGGTTGAAAATAAATTGAATAAGGGCACATTTTACCCCACTGAGCTAAGGGAATGGAAGAGTCTAAGAAAATGGGTGGAGGTTAGGTGGAGGTGTTAAATATCCCTCCCCTGAAGAAGCGCGTCACAATTTAGCCCTGGAGCAGAACGGAAGGAGGTGTTTGCCCGCCCTCCCTCCCTAAATTAGGGCTTAGTGATACTAATTGTCATAGCTATGGCGGGGTGCTTGCTGTGGTCTATTGAGGCTCACGGCTGATGGATAATGGCTGGTACGGTTGTTGGTAGCAAGAAAAAGAGTGATGGTGTACGCTCCGCCCCAAGAGAGGGTGGGGGCTTAGCGAGAGGAAAATAAGCAAGCACTGTGTGGGTTAAAAGATGAAAAAGGTTATAAATGTTTGGAATAAAAGTTTAACTTGTTGATTATTTATAAATAAATAAAATAAGCTGCTGCCTTTTCTTCCCCATAACTGGTGGTCTTGTTTTTCTTTGGGTGGTCATGGAATGGACGTCTTAGAAATGTGGGGTCAATACAATCCCAATGGTAACCAGATTTGTATAGCAAGAATCAATATCATATGTGGTATTGTCAATTATGTTTAGTGATAATGATGCAAGCTTAGGTTTATCTTATTAACTTTCACTTTACTTTACTTCACTATTTACTTCAATATTATTTGTACATCTAATCTCTCACCATTTAATTTTATACATCCCAACAGATTTGTACTAACATATTTAATGCTATTTGTTTTACCATTGAATAATAATTGGATTTGAATTTGCGAAGTATGAGCTTGGGAATTTTTTGAATCTGCCAATAATAAGCTAGAAAGAAATAAACAGAGAGCTAAAGAAAAGAAAAATAGTTTTGATTATGCAATAGTTCATAGTAAATAATAAATCTTTAACCAACTTTTTTTAACATGCTTTTCAAATTTTAATGAATACAGTATTTAAATTGCATCATTCTTTTTAAAGACAGCCCTATCACAGTTTTAAAAGATTTTTAAATTATTTAATTTTAAATTTATACTCACACTGAAAATAGTGATTCTGGTTGCCATAGTTGCCGTCCCCACATTGGCAGTTTACAGTAGCATTAAGACCACTATTGCTGGTGACAGAAAACCGTTTGTTACATAATAGTGGATTCCCACAGCCCTTCCAAAATGTTGGGTAAACTTTATCACCTTAAAAAAAACACATTAATTGTTTAGTCATAAAACAGATTTTAAAGACAAATTATTGGAATAAGAAATGAAAAATATTTATTGGAGGACCTGCATGCCAAGGATTAGGCAAAAACAGAAACTGCTATTCCTTTGTAATATAACCTACTAACGGCCAGATTATGAGTGGAGTGCTATTTAGCGCTTTTGCTAGAGCGCTAATTGTGCTAGAAGTAAACTTTTGCACACTTCGGGTTGCACTCGTATTATGAAAGTAAAAAGTTATTGCTCTCTTGCTAACCAGACGCATGTAAAAAGCTGACATATCAAGTGCGTGATAACCTATTCCCACATAGAAGTCAATGGAGAAAAAAAAGTGGGGAAAAAAACACCCTACTCGTTCGCTAACCCGAACACATATTCTCATGTACGCTAACCCGACATGAAAAAAATGATACATACATAGAAATACATCTTTAGACATGTATGTATCTCTATGTTAAAGCACTTAGCCTGCCTTTTTTCCCTAACACCTCAGATCTCATATATTTGAGCCTTTATAACTTTTTTGTGCAATATTTTTTTAAAGCAATTTAAACAATTTTTATAAGATGGTGTTATTATAAGTATAACTGTTAACCAAAGTTCTGAGGTTGCACTAACCCAACGAGAATTAAAGGGACAGTCAACACCAGAAATGTTGTTTAAAAAGATAGATTTATTACCAATTCCCCAGTTTTGCATATCCAAACACAGTTATATTAATATACTTTTAATCTCTGTGATTACCTTGTATCTAAGCCTCTGCAAACTGCCCCCTTATTTCAGTTCTTTTGACAGACTTGCATTTTAGCCAATCAGTGCTCACTCCTAGGTAAATTCACTTGTGTGAGCTCAATGTTATCTATATGAAACACATGAACTAATGCCCTCTAGTGGTGAAAAACTTTAAAAATTAGAGGTGGCCTTCAAGGTATAAGAAACTAACATATGAACCTCCTAGGTTTAGCTTTCAACTAAGAATACCAAGAAGAACAAAGCAAAATTGGTGATAAAAGTAAATTAGTTGTTTAAAATGATATGCCCTATTTGAATCATTAAAGTTTTTTTGGACTTGACTGTCCCTTTAACTTGAATTGCGCTCAAGCAATCATGTTTACTTTCAAGTTGTAATACAAGCGCAATTCAACCTGTGCACAAACAAAAGTGAAAAACTGATATCACTTGCAAACAAATGTTTGCGCTTCAATTGTTATCTGGCCGTATCCAAAAAACAAATCAGTTATAAAAAAACTATGATGTATTGAGCAATTGAGTTTGATGTCCCTTTGACAATATTCTTCAAATATTAAGTTAAGTATTTAACATATCATTTTATTTTACATGTCGACATGATTTAAATACACATACAATTATAAAAATATAACGTTATGCACTATATATTAGTCACACCCCACCATACCCCTTCAATACTTGTTATGTAAATGTTGGGCAGTTTCCTTAAAGGGACAGTCTAGGCCAAAATAAACTTTCATGATTCAGATAGAGCATGTAATTTTAAACAATTTTCCAATTTAATTTTATCACCAATTTTGCTTTGTTCTCTTGGTATTCTTAGTTGAAAGCTTAACCTAGGAGGCTCATATGCTAATTTCTTAGACCTTGAAGGCCACCTCTTTTCAGAATGCATTTTAACAGTTTTTCACCACTAGACGGTGTTAGTTCACGCATTTCATATAGATAACACTGTGCTCGTGCACGTGAAGTTATCTGGGAGCAGGCACTGATTGGCTAAACTGCAAGACTGTCAAAAGAACTGAAAAAAAGGGGCAGTTTGCAGGGGCTTAGATACAAGATAATCACAGAGGTTAAAAGCATTTTATTATAACTGTATTGGTTATGCAAAACTGGTGAATGGGTAATAAAGGGATTATCTATCTTTTAAAACAATAAAAGTTCTGGTGTAGACTGTCCCTTTAATCAAAACTGGTGAACAGCTAAGACTCTCCCAGGAATGGCCTGCCATGCCCTCAGAACACACACAGCCATACCTCTGAGCCACCAAAAATGCCATGCAGAACATAGCTCCTTGGTCAGCAACACTCCCATACCAGACCCAGATACTGCCTTGAAAATGTTGGGCGGTATGTATCATGCATAGCAAAGACTAGTATTAAAGCATTTATAATAACAGACATAATTGCAAACCCAGGCTTTAATAATAGGTTCAGCATTAAATAAAGATGTTAGTGTCTTACAAATGATATCATGAGATTGGTGAAACACATAGAGCATACGTGTAATGCATACACAGCAATCAAATCTCTTGTGGCCTGAGGTCAATTTGGGGGGATATAATTGATGATGCTCTTCTTCACAGTCATTGCTGTTTTTTTGTATATTTCTACATACTATGGTGCCGTTTTATCAAGCTCCATAAGGAGCTTGATGCTCCTGTTTCCTTGCGAGCCTACAGGCTCGCCGGAAACAGAAGTTATGAAGCAGCGGTCTACAGACCACTACTCCATAACTTGTCCGCCTGCTCAGAGGCCGTGTGCAGAAATCAACCCGATTGAATACGATCGGGTTGATTGACACCCCCTGCTAGCGGCCGCGATTGGCCGCAAATCTGCAGGAGGTGGCATTGCACAAGCAGTTCACAAGAATAATAAATGCTGACAGTGTATGCTGTCGGCATTTATCGATGTGCAGCGGACATGATATGCTATATCACATCATGTCCGCTCGCACTATGATAAATCTACCCTATGTCAATGTTTTCCTTCAGCTACAATGAAGGTGTCCTCTTCAAATATGTTGATGTTAATTATGTGTAATGTATCCTAGCCTAAGCAACATACACATTTGTTTCTAGTGTATTGTTTTCATTATTTAAAACTAATGTATTAAAGTTCCACTTCATAGAATATATTTAATGTATGCTTATAATTAAATATATGCTATGCCCCCTCCCCCTTTTTAAAGCTGCATAAGCAGTTTTAGAGCTGTTTTGGCTGCTGCATCCTCATGAAATGGTATCTTCCCGCAGCTAATGCTATGTTGGAGTTACCGAAGGCATGCTGATAGGTTCCCTGTGTGGGAAGCTCATCCACACTGCCTTCACAAATGGGGACCTAAAGTAATCTTTATTTATAAGCAAAGCATTTGACACCACCACTTACCAATGTAACAGTATTCAGAACAACTCATACATGATGAGCCCTTACATGTCAGTTCCTTTCCATAGCAACAGTACTCAGAATTAAGGTTCCAGCATTGGCTGCAAATTATGCAATCATTTAGCTCACTGTAACCTGAAATTGAAAAATTAAAGAAAAAAAATGTAAGAAGTTATGTATAAAAAAGTGGTTTTGTTTAATTAATTGAAACTACAATATTATTCCCTTTGACTTTATGTTCTTTATTCTTTTTCTTGTTATGAGCTTGTCGGCTGTGCAAAAAGATGAGATATATTGCTATGCAAAACAATTTAGCCCACCCTGTCAGCCAAGGGTTAATTATTATCAGTCCAGCAACATATAATGTAGTGCAGAACAGGGGTTGAAATCATATATGAAAATGAGATATGATATTTTATAGCTACAAGACAAGAACACAGAATCGCAACCTCAACTGAAGGTAGTAGTTAGAAAATGTACTGTATTTGAGCACACACAACTCTATGCACTTACAGTAATATAGATAAAAAGGTGCCTTTTAAAACATGTATAATTATGGCCCCAGGCTGCTGAAATCACAGTTCACTCCCAACAGGTAGTACATACTATTAAGGACAAGACCTTGAGAGTGAACTGTGGTTCCAGCAGCCTGGAGACGTAATTATACATGTTTTAAAAGGCACCTTTTTATCTATATTCCTGTAAGTGCATAGAGTTGTGTGTGCTCAAATACAGTACATTTTCTGACTACTACCTTCAGTTGAGGTTGCGCTTCTGTGTTCTTGTCTTGTAGTTATCCATTACCATTGCACTCCTTGTTGCCTGGAGACGTGTAGAAGCTGCACCTGTGACTCATCAAGGGGAGAGCTATCCTTCCTTAAAGGAATTCAGCATCAATAAAGACTTATGAAAGTTAACTACCTATACTCACTGAGGCAAGTTGGTGGATAAGTGTAAGAGGTTAGCTTAATCTTTGGCCCCTATTTATCAAGGTCTGGCAGACCTGATCTGACAGTGCGGATCAGGTCCGCCAGACCTCGCTGAATACGGAGAGCAATAAGCTCGCCGTATTCAGCATTGCACCAGCAGCTTACAAGAGCTGCTGGTGCAACGCCGTCCCCTGCAGACTCGCGACCAATCGGCCGAAAGCAGGGGGGTGTCAATCAACCCGATCGTACTCGATCGGGTTGATTTCCACTGATGTCTGTCCGCCTGCTCAGAGCAGGCGGACAGGTTATGGAGCAGCGGTCTTTGTGACCGCTGCTTCATAACTGCTGTTTCTAGCGAGTCTGAAGACTCGCCAGAAACACGGGAAGCTTGATAAATATGCCCCTATTTATTCATTTTTATTATTGTTTCCATTCAGGACTTTTATTCTGATTGATGCAAATTATGTATTGTGATTACCAACACCTAAAAAAAAAATGTTGTGATTGTCATTGACATTGTGAGTTTGTGTGCGCATATATTACTGGCAAACTTAAGTTGTCACACAATTATTATTATATTTATTATTACATTGGTACCTGTGCGCAGCTTATTGTTGAGTGTTATATTTTATAGATAATATTATCCATTTCACACACAAAAACATAGATTTGAATATAGCAATATACAGTATACTGATAGAAACTATTCAAATCTGTTTAGAAATATTTACAATAAAGGATTTTAAAATTAAATATGCAATGGTGTATATAGCTAATGTCTCACTCGACAGAACAGAAATATGTTACATTAGTATTACAGAATAATAAAATGTAAGTTTTGTTAATTACAGAACCACTTCAAGAGACATGAAATTGACAATTAAAGGGCCGTGAAAAACAAAATTTTTCTTTCATGATTCAGAGAAAGAATGCCATTTAAACGTGTTTCCAATTTACTTCTATTGTCAAATTTGCTTAATTCTCTTGGTATCCTTTGCTGAAGGTGCAACAATGCACTACTAGGAGCTAGATTAATATATCAGGTGAGCCAATGACAAGAGGCATATATATGTAGCCACAAATGATCAGCTAGTTCCCAGTAGTGCATTGCTGATTCTGAGCCTATAGTTATGCCTTTCAACAAAATATACTAAATAACAAAGCAAATTATATAATATATGTAATTTGGAAAGTTGTTTAAAATTGTATGCTCTGTCTTAATTATAAAAGGGAAAAAATGGGTTTCATGTTACTTTATGATTTTCATGGTCCATATGCCTCTTATCATTGGCTCACAAAATGCTGCTCTGGAGCTGTCTTTAACCATGTGCTTAACTTGTTGGCAGGGGTTAAACACATAGAACATGTTATTATTGCACTATGGCTTAAATTGCCTCTTTGTATTTGCATGCCCCTTTAATTATTGTCACTATAACCTTTATTAATCTAATAAATACATTAATATTATATATTTTGGTGTTACCACACAATTAGGTGTAACTTTTCAAAAGCAAAAAAGGAAAACAAGATAGATTAATATTATGTTATTATATTTGTTTATTAGTATATTATACTCTTAAATCTTTCTTCATATTATCCTTTAAATTCACAATATCTAAAGGTTAAAAAATAAACTCTATATGTTATTACTGCAGACAGATATTCTTTTTAAAAAAATGACGCAAAGAATGTATCCGAATATTTAAATTTCTGTCTAGGTAATTCTAAAAATCAAGACTGATTTATGTCAATACCTTAGATATATTTAAAAATGGTTTAGACACATTTTGGCTAAAAAAAGAATTCAAGGATATATTTGCTTGTGTTAAATGGGTCAGTTTTCTAATTGTGAGCTATTTTACAAGTGAAGCGTTAATTTATTGTGCGCCCTGCAAACAGGCGTATTTGAGCGATGGATAACCAGCCATTACAAGTGGCTGGTTATTGCTACCAGGAGCTCACGGTAGCCATTAGAGCTCAAAAAATTAACCTCTACTTAATGTTTTAAATATACCCCAATTGCCCCCCCCCCCCAAAAAAAATGTGAAGTGTAGTTATCAATAATAAAAATAAAGGAGCATTTTTAATTTTAAAAAAACTGCTCTAAACAGTTTTTAAGGGTTAAAAGTGTGGGGTGTTAGAGAAAAAAAAACGGCACTGAAAAGTGCCTTTACATTGCGGTCTATGGGGACTGTGTGTTCCCTGTAAACATGTTTGTATATGCTTATACACATATATATGTGTTAATATGTACTGTATATATACACATATTAAAACATAAATATATATGCATATAACCATATATATATATACTGCATATACAGTATATATAAACAGACCAGCAGAAAAGCAAGATAAAACATTAGTTGTCAAATTAACTGTTAAATCTTCTTAACGTAATTATTTCAACATTTACACTATAACAATGCTATGAAAGGCGCATGTTCCTTACCTGTTGCAATCAGAGACAACAAGACAGAAAGTGTAGCAATAAAGCACTGCATTGTGGAGGAAAAGAGAAACCAAAGATGATACTACTATGAGCTTCTCTTCTGCTTTTAGTGCTTACAGTCCTCATATTTATACTTCCAGTAGGCTGGATGATGTTATACATTTGATCAGCAACATAGAGACGTGGGTGTTTTGTGACATAAAACAGTTAAACAAATTAGTTAAAAGACTAAAAAAGTAAATATTACAACTGAATAAAGAACTTGGCACATTGGTAATGATTGCCAAATATAATTATTTTGTACCAGAATAATTTACTATTAAAATTGCCAAGTTATTAGAATAAATATGCAGAGGTTGGCTAATGTACTGAGTTATAGTCATAATCACCAATATTGTACAAGGTTTTTCATATCTATTGTATCATCAGATTATAATATTCTCTGTTTCCCCATAAAATATATGTGGTCTGTATTAGAGATGTACATTTGTTTAGTTACGAATGCAAGTTCATAACAAAAATCGGATATTCATTTTATTTTAACTAAACAAATATCTGAATGCACCAACGAAATTGAAAGAAAATGAAAAAATACTGACGAAATTCATAAGTATTCATAATTTTTCTTTAAATTACCTTTAAGCGGTTAAATACTTACCTTTAGCGCACTAGAGAGCCGCACTGATCAGATCCTCTTCTTCACAGAGCCACAGCTGTGCTATAGGAGGCTTAGAATGACAGCTCCCAGGGCCTGCACTGAGCAGGTTAGCTCGGTTCTCCAGCACACTAAAGATAACGATAGGCTACAGGTGAGCTTTTTCACCTGTAGCTTATGAACATTTACATTCTACAAGTAATCTGCCATTGGTGTCAGTTTGCGAATCCTACGGGGAGTGAGGTGATCTGCCATTGGTGTCAGTCTGCAAATACTAAGGGGAGTGAGGTTATCTGCCGTTGGTGTCAGTCTGCATATCCCATTGGGAGTGAGGTGATCTGCCATTGATGTCAGTTTGAAAATCCTAAGGGGATTGAGGTGATCTGCCGTTGATGTCAGTCTGCAAAATCTATGGGGAGTGAGGTGATCTGCCGTTGGTGTCAGTCTGCAAATCCTAAGGGGATTGAGGTGATCTGGCATTGGTGTGAGTCTGCAAATCCTACAGGGAATGAGGTGATCTGCCATTGGTATCAGTCTGCAAATCCTAAGAGGAGTGAGGTGATCTGCCATTGGTGTCAGTCTGCAAATCCTATGGATAATGCTGTGATCTGCCATTGGATGTCAGTCTTCGAATCCTACGGGGAGTTGGTGATCTGCCATTGGTATCAGTCTACAAATCCTACAGGGAGTGAGGTGATCTGCCATTGGTGTCAGTCTGCAAATCCTTCAGGAGTGAGGTGATCTGCCATTGGTGTCAGTCTGCATATCCTACGAGAAGTGAGGTGATCTGCCATTGGTGTAAATTTGCAAATCCTACAGGGAGTGAGGTGATATGCCGTTGGATTCAGTCTGCAAATCCTACAGGGAGTGAGGTGATCTGACATTGGTGTCAGTCTGCAAATCCTATGAAAAGTGAGGTAATCCGCCATTGGTGTCAGTCTGCAAATCCTACGGGGAGAGAGGTGATCTGCCGTTGGTGTCAGTCTGCAAAATCTATGGGGAGTGAGGTGATCTGGCATTGGTATCAGTCTGTGAATCCTAAGGGTAGTGAGATAATCTGCAATTGGTGTCAGTCTTCGAATCCTAGGGGGAGTTGGTGATCTGCCATTGGTATCAGTCTACAAATCCTACAGGCAGTGAGGTGATCTGCGATTGGTGTCAGTCTGCAAATCCTACAGGGAGTGAGGTGATCTGACATTGGTGTCAGTCTGCAAATCCTATGAAAAGTGAGGAAATCTGCCATTGGTGTCAGTCTGCAAATCCTACGGGGAGAGAGGTGATCTGCCGTTGGTGTCAGTCTGCAAAATCTATGGGGAGTGAGGTGATCTGGCATTGGTATAAGTCTGCGAATCCTAAGGGTAGTGAGGTAATCTGCAATTGGTGTCAGTTTGCGAATCCTACGGGGAGTGAGGTGATCTGCCGTTGGTGTCAGTCTGCCAATCCTAAGGGGATTGAGGTGATCTGGCGTTGGTGTGAGTCTGAAAATCCTACAGGGAATGAGGTGATCTGCCATTGGTATCAGTCTGCAAATCCTAAGAGGAGTGAGGTGATCTGCCATTGGTGTCAGTCTGCAAATCCTATGGATAATGATGTGATCTGCCATTGGTGTCAGTCTTCGAATCCTACGGGGAGAGAGGTGATCTGCCGTTGGTGTCAGTCTGCAAATCCTACGGGGAGAGAGGTGATCTGCCGTTGGTGTCAGTCTGCAAAATCTATGGGGAGTGAGGTGATCTGGCATTGGTATCAGTCTGCGAATCCTAAGGGTAGTGAGATAATCTGCAATTGGTGTCAGTTTGCCAATCCTACGGGGAGTGAGGTGATCTGCCATTGGTGTCAGTCTGCGAATCCTAAGAGGATTGAGGTGATCTGGCGTTGGTGTGAGTCTGCAAATCCTACAGGGAATGAGGTGATCTGCCATTGGTATCAGTCTGCAAATCCTAAAAGGATTGAGGTGATCTGCCATTGGTGTCAGTCTGCAAATCCTATGGATAATGATGTGATCTGCCATTGGTGTCAGTCTTCGAATCCTACGGGGAGTTGGTGATCTGCCATTGGTATCAGTCTACAAATCCTACAGGGAGTGAGGTGATCTGCGATTGGTGTCAGTCTGCAAATCCTACAGGGAGTGAGGTGATCTGACATTGGTGTCAGTCTGCAAATCCTATGAAAAGTGAGGAAATCTGCCATTGGTGTCAGTCTGCAAATCCTACGGGGAGAGAGGTGATCTGCCGTTGGTGTCAGTCTGCAAAATCTATGGGGAGTGAGGTGATCTGGCATTGGTATAAGTCTGCGAATCCTAAGGGTAGTGAGGTAATCTGCAATTGGTGTCAGTTTGCGAATCCTACGGGGAGTGAGGTGATCTGCCGTTGGTGTCAGTCTGCGAATCCTAAGGGGATTGAGGTGATCTGGCGTTGGTGTGAGTCTGAAAATCCTACAGGGAATGAGGTGATCTGCCATTGGTATCAGTCTGCAAATCCTAAGAGGAGTGAGGTGATCTGCCATTGGTGTCAGTCTGCAAATCCTATGGATAATGATGTGATCTGCCATTGGTGTCAGTCTTCGAATCCTACGGGGAGTTGGTGATCTGCCATTGGTATCAGAGTACAAATCCTACAGGGAGTGAGGTGATCTGCCATTGGTGTCAGTCTGCAAATCCTTCAGGAGTGAGGTGATCTGCCATTTGTGTCATTCTGCATATCCTACGAGAAGTGAGGTGATCAGCCATTGGTGTAAGTTTGCAAATCCTACAGGGAGTGAGGTGATATGCCATTGGATTCAGTCTGCAAATCCTACAGGGAGTGAGGTGATCTGACATTGGTGTCAGTCTGCAAATCCTATGAAAAGTGAGGTAATCTGCCATTGGTGTCAGTCTGCAAATCCTACCGGGAGAGAGGTGATCTGCCGTTGGTGTCAGTTTGCAAAATCTATGGGGAGTGAGGTGATCTGGCATTGGTATCAGTCTGCGAATCCTAAGGGTAGTGAGGTAATCTGCAATTGGTGTCAGTTTGCAAATCCTACGGGGAGTGAGGTGATCTGCCATTGGTGTCAGTCTGCGAATCCTAAGAGGAGTGATGTTATCTGCCGTTGGTGTCAGTCTGCATATCCCATGGGGAGTGAGGTGATCTGCCATTGATGTCAGTTTGAAAATCCTAAGGGGATTGAGGTGATCTGCCGTTGGTGTCAGTCTGCAAAATCTATGGGGAGTGAGGTGATCTGCCGTTGGTGTCAGTCTGCGAATCCTAAGGGGATTGAGGTGATCTGGTGTTGGTGTGAGTCAGCAAATCCTACAGGGAATGAGGTGATCTGCCATTGGTATCAGTCTGCAAATCCTAAGAGGAGTGAGGTGATCTGCCGTTGGTGTCAGTCTGCAAATCCTAAGGGTAATGATGTGATCTGCCATTGGTGTCAGTCTTCGAATCCTATGGGGAGTTGGTGATCTGCCATTGGTATCAGTCTACAAATCCTACGGGGAGTGAGGTGATCTGCCATTGGTGTCAGTCGGCAAATCCTTTAGGAGTGAGGAGATCTGCCATTGGTGTCAGTCTGCAAATCCTATGAGAAGTGAGGTAATCTGCCATTGGTGTCAGTCTGCAAATCCTACGGGGAGAGAGGTGATCTGCCGTTGGTGTCAGTCTGCAAAATCTATGGGGAGTGAGGTGATCTGGCATTGGTGTCAATCTGCAAATCCTATGGGTAATGATGTGATCTGCCATTGGTGTCAGTCTTCGAATCCTATGGGGAGTTGGTGATCTGCCATTGGTATCAGTCTACAAATCCTACGAGAAGTGAGGTGATCTGCCATTGATGTAAGTTTGCAAATCCTACAGGGAGTGAGGTGATATGCCGTTGGTATCAGTATGCAAATCCTACAGGGAGTGAGGTGATCTGACATTGTTGTCAGTCTGCAAATCCTATGAGAAGTGAGGTAATCTGCCATTGGTGTCGGTCTGCAAATCCTACGGGGAGAGAGGTGATCTGCCGTTGGTGTCAGTCTGCAAAATCTATGGGGAGTGAGGTGATCTGGCATTGGTATTAGTCTGCGAATCCTAAGGGTAGTGAGGTAATCTGCCATTGGTGTCAGTTTGCGAATCCTACAGGGAGTGAGGTGATCTGCCATTGGTGTCAGTCTGCGAATCCTAAGGGGAGTGAGGTTATCTGCCATTGGTGTCAGTCTGCATATCCCATGGGGAGTGAGGTGATCTGCCATTGATGTCAGTTTGAAAATCCTAAGGGGATTGAGGTGATCTGCCGTTGGTGTCAGTCTGCAAAATCTATGGGGAGTGAGGTGATCTGCCGTTGGTGTCAGTCTGCGAATCCTAAGGGGATTGAGGTGATCTGGCATTGGTGCCAGTCTGCAAATTCAATTGGGAGTGAGGTGATCTACCGTTGATGTCAGTCTGAAAATCCTAAGGGGATTGAGGTGATCTGCCGTTGGTGTCAGTCCGCAAATATTACGGGAAGTCAGGTGATCTGCCGTTGGTGCCAGTCTGCAAATTCTAAGGGGAGTGAGGTGATCTGTCATTGGTGTCAGTCTGCAAATCCTATGGGGAGTGTGGTTATCTGCCGTTGGTCTCAGTCTGCAGATCCTACGGGAAGTGAGGTGATCTGCCACTGGTGTAAGTCTGCAAATCCTACTGGGAATGAGGTGATATGCCATTGGTTTCAGTCTGCAAATCCTACGGGTAGTAAGGTGATCTGCCGTTGGTGTCAGTCTGCAAATCCTATGAGAAGTGAGGTAATCTACCATTGGTGTCAGTCTGCAAATCCTACGGGGCGAGAGGTGATCTGCCGTTGGTGTCAGTCTGCAAAATCTATGGGGAGTGAGGTGATCTGGCGTTGGTGTCAATCTGCGAATCCTAAGGGGAGTGAGGTAATCTGCCACTGGTGTCAGTCTGCAAATCCTACAGGGAGTGAGGTTATCTGCCATTGCTGTCAGTCTGCAAATCCTAAGGGGAGTAAGGTTATCTGCCATTGGTGTCAGTCTGCATATCCAGTGGGGAGTGAGGTGATCTGCCGTTGATGTCAGTCTGAAAATCCTAAAAGGATTGAGGTGATCTGCCGTTGGTGTCAGTCTGCAAAATCTATGGGGAGTGGGGTGATCTGCCTTTGGTGTCAGTCTGCGAATCCTAAGTGGAGTGAGGCAATATCCCATTGGTGTCAGTCTGCGATTCCTACGGGGATTGAGGTGATCTGCCATTGTATGGGTCTGCAAATCCTACAGGGAGTGAGGTGATCTGCTGTTGGTGCCAGTCTGCAAATTCTAAGGGGAGTGAGGTTATCTGCCGTTGGCGTCAGTTTGCAAATCCCATGGGGAGTGAGGTGATCTACCATTGATGTCAGTCTGCAAATCCTACGGGGAGTGAGGTGATCTGACATTGGTGTAAGTCTGCAAATCCTATGAGAAGTGAGGTAATCTGCCATTGGTGTCAGTTTTCAAATCCTACGGGGAGAGAGGTTATCTGCCGTTGGTTTCAGTCTGCAAAATCTATGGGGAGTGAGGTGATCTGGCATTGGTATCAGTCTGCGAATCCTAAGGGTAGTGAGGTAATCTGCCATTGGTGTCAGTTTGCGAATCCTACGGGGAGTGAGGTGATCTGCCATTGGTGTCAGTCTGCGAATCCTAAGGAGAGTGAGGTTATCTGCCGTTGGTGTCAGTCTGCATATCCCATGGGGAGTGAGGTGATCTGCCATTGATGTCAGTTTGAAAATCCTAAGGGGATTGAGGTGATCTGCCGTTGGTGTCAGTCTGCAAAATCTATGGGGAGTGAGGTGATCTGACGTTGGTGTCAGTCTGCAAATCCAATTGGGAGTGAGGTGATCTACCGTTGATGTCAGTCTGAAAATCCTAAGGGGATTGAGGTGATCTGCCATTGGTGTCAGTCTGCAAATACTACGGGAAGTCAGGTGATCTGCCGTTGGTGCCAGTCTGCAAATTCTAAGGGGAGTGAGGTGATCTGCCATTGGTGTAAGTCTGCAAATCCTACAGGGAATAAGGTGATATGCCATTGGTTTCAGTCTGCAAATCCTACGGGGAGTAGGGTGATCTGCCGTTGGTGTCAGTCTGCAAATCCTATGAGAAGTGAGGTAATCTGCCATTGGTGTCAGTCTGCAAATCCTATGAAGAGAGAGGTGATCTGCCATTGGTGTCAGTCTGCAAAATCTATGGGGAGTGAGGTGATCTGGTGTTGGTGTCAATCTGCGAATCCTAAGGGGAGTGAGGTAGTCTGCCATTGGTGTCAGTCTGTAAATCTTACAGGGAGTGAGGTGATCTGCCATTGGTGTCTGTCTGCAAATCCTATGGGGAGTGTGGTTATCTGCCATTGGTCTCAGTCTGCAGATCCTACGGGAAGTGAGGTGATCTGCCACTGGTGTAAGTCTGCAAATCCTACTGGGAATGAGGTGATATGCCAATGGTTTCAATCTGCAAATCCTACGGGTAGTAAGGTGATCTGCCGTTGGTGTCAGTCTGCAAATCCTATGAGAAGTGAGGTAATCTGCCATTGGTGTCAGTCTGCAAATCCTACGGGGCGAGAGGTGATCTGCCGTTGGTGTCAGTCTGCAAAATCTATGGGGAGTGAGGTGATCTGGCGTTGGTGTCAGTCTGCGAATCCTAAGGGGAGTGAGGTAATCTGCCATTGGTGTCAGTCTGCAAATCCTACAGGGAGTGAGGTGATCTGCCATTGGTGTCAGTCTGCGAATCCTAAGGGGAGTAAGGTTATCTGCCATTGGTGTCAGTCTGCATATCCAATGGGGAGTGAGGTGATCTACCGTTGATGTCAGTCTGAAAATCCTAAAAGGATTGAGGTGATCTGCCGTTGGTGTCAGTCTGCAAATTCTAAGGGGAGTGAGGTGATCTGCTGTTGGCGTCAGTCTGCAAATCCCATGGGGAGTGAGGTGATCTGCCGTTGATGTCAGTCTGCAAATCCTAAGGGGAGTGAGGTGATCTGCCATTGGTTTCAGTCTGCAAATCCTACGGGGAGTAGGGTGATCTGCCGTTGGTGTCAGTCTGCAAATCCTATGAGAAGTGAGGTAATCTGCCATTGGTGTCAGTCTGCAAATCCTATGAAGAGAGAGGTGATCTGCCATTGGTGTCAGTCTGCAAATCCTACGGGGAGTGAGGTGATCAGCCATTGTGTTAGTCTGCAAATCCTACGTGGAGTGTGGTGATCTGCTGTTGGTGTCAGTCTGCAAATCCTAAGGGTGTTGAGGTGATCTTCCATTGGTTTCAGTCTGTGATTCCTACGGGGAGTGAGGGGATCTGTCGTTGGTGTCAGTCTGCAAATCCTAAGGGGAGTGAGGTGATCTGCCGGTGGTGTCAGTATGCAAATCCTACAGGGAGCAAGGTGATCTGCCGTTGGTGTCAGTCTTCAAATCCTACGGGGAGAGAGGTGATCTGCCATTGGTGTCAGTCTGCAAAATCTATGGGGAGTGAGGTGATCTGGCATTGGTATCAGTCTGCGAATCCTAAGGGTAGTAAGGTAATCTGCCATTGGTGTCAGTTTGCGAATCCTACGGGGAGTGAGGTGATCTGCCATTGGTGTCAGTCTGCGAATCCTAAGGGGAGTGAGGTTATCTGCCATTGGTGTCAGTCTGCATATCCCATGGGGAGTGAGGTGATCTGCCATTGATGTCAGTTTGAAAATCCTAATGGGATTGAGGTGATCTGCCATTGGTGTCAGTCTGCAAAATCTATGGGGAGTGATGTGACCTGCTGTTGGTGCCAGTCTGCAAATTCTAAGGGGAGTGAGGTGATCTGCCGTTGGTGTCAGTCTGCAAATCCAATTGGGAGTGAGGTGATCTACCGTTGATGTCAGTCTGAAAATCCTATGGGAATGAGGTGATCTGCCGTTGGTGTCAGTCTGCAAATACTACGGGAAGTCAGGTGATCTGCCGTTGGTGCCAGTCTGCAAATTCTAAGGGGAGTGAGGTGATCTGCCATTGGTGTCAGTCTGCAAATCCTACGTGGAGTGTGGTTATCTGCCGTTGGTGTCAGTCTGCAGATCCTACGGCAAGTGAGGTGATCTGCCACTGGTGTCAGTCTGCAAATCCTACGGGGAGAGAGGTGATCTGCCGTTGGTGTCAGTCTGCAAAATCTATGGGGAGTGAGGTGATCTGGCGTTGGTGTCAGTCTGCGAATCCAATTGGGAGTGAGGTGATCTACCGTTGATGTCAGTCTGAAAATCCTATGGGAATGAGGTGATCTGCCGTTGGTGTCAGTCTGCAAATACTACGGGAAGTCAGGTGATCTGCCGTTGGTGCCAGTCTGCAAATTCTAAGGGGAGTGAGGTGATCTGCCATTGGTGTCAGTCTGCAAATCCTACGTGGAGTGTGGTTATCTGCCGTTGGTGTCAGTCTGCAGATCCTACGGCAAGTGAGGTGATCTGCCACTGGTGTCAGTCTGCAAATCCTACGGGGAGAGAGGTGATCTGCCGTTGGTGTCAGTCTGCAAAATCTATGGGGAGTGAGGTGATCTGGCGTTGGTGTCAATCTGCGAATCCTAAGGGGAGTAAGGTAATGTGCCATTGGTGTCAGTCTGCAAATCCTACAGGGAGTGAGGTGATCTGCCATTGGTGTCAGTCTGCGAATCCTAAGGGGAGTGAGGTTATCTGCCATTGGTGTCAGTCTGCATATCCAATGGGGAGTGAGGTGATCTGCTGTTGATGTCAGTCTGAAAATCCTAAAAGGATTGAGGTGATCTGCCGTTGGTGTCAGTCTGCAAAATCTATGGGGAGTGGGGTGATCTACCTTTGGTGTCAGTCTGCAAATTCTAAGGGGAGTGAGGTGATCTGCCGTTGGCGTCAGTCTGCAAATCCCATGGGGAGTGAGGTGATCTGCCGTTGATGTCAGTCTGCAAATCCTAAGTGGAGTGAGGTGATCTGCCATTGGTGTCAGTCTGCAAATCCTACGGGGAGTGAGGTGATCTGCCGTTGTGTTAGTCTGCAAATCCCACGTGGAGTGTGGTGATCTGCTGTTGGTGTCAGTCTGCAAATCCTAATGGTGTTGAGGTGATCTTCCATTGGTTTCAGTCTGTGAATCCAATGGGGAGTGAGGTGATCTGCTGGTGGTGTCAGTCTGCAAATCCTACAGGGAGCAAGGTGATCTGCTGTTGGTGTCATTCTGCAAATCTTACAGGGAGTGAGGTGATCTGCAGTTGGTGTCAGTCTGCAAATCCTGCAGGAGTGAGGGGATCTGCCATTGGTATCAGTCTGAAAATCCTAAGGGGAGTGAGGTGATCTGCCATTGGTGTCAGTCCGCAAATCCTTTGGGGAGTTAGTTGATCTGCCGTTGGTGTCAGTCTGCGAATCCTATGGAGATTAAGGTGATCTGCCATTGGTGTCAGTCTGCAAATCCTAAGGGGAGTGAGGTTATATGACGTTGGTGTCAGTCTGCAAATCCTAAGGGGAATGAGGTGATCTGCTGTTGGTGTCAGCTAGATGGAGGCTCTGATTCCAGCCTGCCTGTTCAGCACTAATTTATACTTAGTACACAATAAAATGTGAGTGTTCCCATTGTTGTTTTTTTTTTGGTTTTGTTTTTTTGCTATAATCCTAATTTTACAGTCAAGTTACACTATAAGCTGCCCTCTTATTTATTATTTTTAGAGAAAGAAGAGTCTGAAATAATGTGATTCAACCTTTGGGTATTGTGTGCCTTTAAAATATACCTTTAGGTCCCAATGTTCGAAGGATTGTCAGATTCTTTAAAAATGCTCACAATAAGATTTATTATATTAATATCTCATATCAGACCGTAGACACAGCTTTTTTGTCAGTAGTGTGTCTTTATAGACTTTAAATTATGTAAACTTGTAATATTGCTGCTGCACGTTTTGTGCATGTTTAGAACTTAACATGTACAGTGCAGTGTTAACATGTAATGATGGTAAAAATGCAATGATAAAAAAAAAAAACTTTTTAAAAAACACAAAAAAAACATGTTTTATATAGTGCAAAAGTTAAAAAGTGCACTATTGTAAACTGAACGTTTGCTATTTTGTTATCAAACACCTTTTATCTCTTGAAAACAAATTCACGCCATATTTGGACTCCATTCCAAAATATTTGCATATGCTTCTATTTCCGTGGTATTATGAAAATGATTTTCTAAAAAATTTGCATTGCATTAAATTTTAAAAACTTCTGCAAAAACCAGTATAAAATATTTAATACAATTTTTCTAAAAGAATGGAATGCAACTATAACTAACTTGAATTCTATTTAAAGGGACGGCAAAGTCAAAAACAAACTTTCATGATTCAGACAGAGCATGTCCAATTTACTTCTATTATATAATTTGCTTAGGCCTAGATTTAGAGTTGGGCGGTAGCCGTCAAAACCAGCGTTAGAGGCTCCTAACGCTGGTTTTTACCGCCCTCTGGTATTTGGAGTCAGTCTTTAAAGGGTCTAACGCTCACTTTTCAGCCGCAACTTTTCCATACCGCAGATCCCTTTACGTCAATTGCGTATCCTATCTTTTCAATGGGATCTTTCTAACTCCGGTATTTAGAGTCGTGGCTGAAGTGAGCGTTAGAAATCTAACGACAAAACTCCAGCCGCAGAAAAAAGTCAGTAGTTAAGAGCTTTCTGTGCTAACGCCGGTTTATAAAGCTCTTAACTACTGTGCTCTAAAGTACACTAACACCTATAAACTACCTATGTACCCCTAAACCGAGGTCCCCCCACATTGCCGCCACTCGATTACATTTTTTTAACCCTTTAATCTGCCGACCGCCACCTACGTTATACTTATGTACCCCTAATCTGCTGCCCCTAACACCGCCGACCCCTATATTATATTTATTAACCCCTAACCTGCCCCCCACAACGTCGCCACCAGCTACCTACAATAATTAACCCCTAATCTGCCGACCGCAAAGCGCCGCTACTTACGTTATCCTTATGTACCCCTAATCTGCTGCCCCTAACACCGCCGACCCCTATATTATATTTATTAACCCCTAACCTGCCCCCCACAACATCGCCGCCAGCTACCTACAATAATTAACCCCTAATCTTCCGACCGCCACCTACGTTATCCTTATGTACCCCTAATCTGCTGCCCCTAACACCGCCGACCCCTATATTATATTTATTAACCCCTAATCTGCCCCCTCAACGTCGCCTCCACCTGCCTACACTTATTAACCCCTAATCTGCCGAGCGGATCTCACGCTACTATAATAAAGTTATTAACCCCTAATCCGCCTCACTCCCGCCTCAATAACCCTATAATAAATAGTATTAACCCCTAATCTGCCCTCCCTAACATCGCCGACACCTAACTTCAATTATTAACCCCTAATCTGCCGACCGAATCTCGCCGCTACTGTAATAAATGGATTAACCCCTAAAGATAAGTCTAACCCTAACCCTAACACCCCCCTAAGTTAAATATAATTTAAATCTAACAAAATAAATTAACTCTTATTAAATAAATTATTCCTATTTAAAGCTAAATACTTACCTGTAAAATAAACCCTAATATAGTTGCAATATAAATTATAATTATATTATAGCTATTTTAGGATTTATATTTATTTTACAGGTAACTTTGTATTTATTTTAACAAGGTACAATAGCTATTAAATAGTTAAGAACTATTTAATAGCTAAAATAGTTAAAATAATTACAAAATTACCTGTAAAATAAATCCTAACCTAAGTTACAATTAAACCTAACACTACACTATCAATAAATTAATTAAATAAAATACCTACAATTACCTACAATTAAACCTAACACTATACTATCAATAAATTAATTAAATACAATATCTACAAATAAATACAATGAAATAAACTAACTAAAGTACAAAAAATAAAAAAGAACTAAGTTACAAAAAATAAAAAAATATTTACAAACATCAGAAAAATATTACAACAATTTTAAACTAATTACAACTACTCTAAGCCCCCTAATAAAATAACAAAGACCCCCAAAATAAAAAAATGTCCTACCCTATTCTAAATTACAAAAGTTCAAAGCTCTTTTACCTTACCAGCCCTGAACAGGGCCCTTTGCGGGGCATGCCCCAAAGAATTCAGCACTTTTGCCTGTAAAAAAAACACACACAATACCCCCCCCCAACATTACAACCCACCACCCACATACCCCTAATCTAACCCAAACCCCCCTTAAATAAACCTAACACTAAGCCCCTGAAGATCTTCCTACCTTATCTTCACCATACCAGGTTCACCGATCGATCCAGAAGAGCTCCTCTGATGTCTTGATCCAAGCCCAAGCGGGGGGCTGAAAATGTCCATGATCCGGCTGAAGTCTTCATCCAAGCGGGAGCTGAAGAGGTCCATGATCCAGCTGAAGTCTTCTATCAAATGCATCTTCAATCTTCTTTCTTCCGGATCCATGTTCATCCCGCCGACGCGGAACATCATCTTCACCGACGACTTCCCGACGAATGACGGTTCCTTTAAGGGACGTCATCCACGATGGCGTCCCTCGAATTCCGATTGGCTGATAGGATTCTATCAGCCAATCGGAATTAAGGTAGGAAAATTCTGATTGGCTGATGGAATCAGCCAATCAGAATCAAGTTCAATCCGATTGGCTGATCCGATCAGCCAATCAGATTGAGCTTGCATTCTATTGGCTGATCGGAACAGCCAATAGAATGCGAGCTCAATCTGATTGGCTGATTGAATCAGCCAATCGGATTGAACTTGATTCTGTTTGGCTGATTCCATCAGCCAATCAGAATTTTCCTACCTTAATTCCTATTGGCTGATAGAATCCTATCAGCCAATCGGAATTCGAGGGACGCCATCTTGGATGACGTCCCTTAAAGGAACCGTCATTCGTCGGGAAGTCGTCGGTGAAGATGGATGTTCCGCGTCGGCGGGATGAACATGGATCCGGAATAAAGAAGATTGAAGATGCCTTTGATAGAAGACTTCAGCCGGATCATGGACATCTTCAGCCCCCGCTTGGGCTTGGATCAAGACTCTTCTGGATCGATCGGTGAACCTGGTATGGTGAAGATAAGGTAGGAAGATCTTCAGGGGCTTAGTGTTAGGTTTATTTAAGGGGGGTTTGGGTTAGATTAGGGGTATGTGGGTGGTGGGTTGTAATGTTGGGGGGGTATTGTATGTGTTTTTTTTACAGGCAAAAGAGCTGAATTCTTTGGGGCATGCCAAATCATTTAGAATAGGGTAGGGCATTTTTTTATTTTTGGGGGCTTTGTAATTTCATTAGGGGGCTTAGAGTAGGTGTAATTAGTTTAAAATTGTTGTAATATTTTTCTAATGTTTGTAAATATTTTTTTATTTTTTGTACTTTAGTTAGTTTATTTAATTGTAGTTATTTGTAGGTATTGTATTTAATTAATGTATTGATAGTGTAGTGTTAGGTTTAATTGTAGGTAATTGTAGGTATTTTATTTAATTAATTTATTGATAGTGTAGTTTTAGGTTTAATTGTAACTTAGGTTAGGATTTATTTTACAGGTAATTTTGTAATTATTTTAACTATTTTAGCTATTAAATAGTTCTTAACTATTTAATAGCTATTGTACCTGGTTAAAATAAATACAAAGTTACCTGTAAAATAAATATAAATCCTAAAATAGCTATAATATAATTATAATTTATATTGTAGCTATATTAGGATTTATTTTACAGGTAAGTATTTAGCTTTAAATAGGAATAATTTATTTAATAAGAGTTAATTTATTTCGTTAGATTTAAATTATATTTAACTTAGGGGGGTGTTAGTGTTAGGGTTAGACTTAGCTTTAGGGGTTAATAAATTTATTAGAATAGCGGTGAGCTCCAGTCGGCAGATTAGGGGTTAATGTTTGAAGTTTGGTGTCGGCGATGTTAGGGAGGGCAGATTAGGGGTTAATACTATTTATTATAGGGTTATTGAGGCGGGAGTGAGGCGGATTAGGGGTTAATAACTTTATTATAATAGCGGTGCGGTCCGCTCGGCAGATTGGGGTTAATAAGTGTAGGCAGGTGGAGACGACGTTGTGGGGGGCAGATTAGGGGTTAATAAATATAATATAGGGGTCGGCGGTGTTAGGGGCAGCAGATTAGGGGTACATAGGGATAATGTAAGTAGCGGCGGTTTACGGAGCGGCAGATTAGGGGTTAAAAAAAATATGCAGGTGTCAGCGATAGCGGGGACGGCAGAATAGGGGTTAATAAGTGTAAGGTTAGGGGTGTTTAGACTCGGGGTACATGTTAGAGTGTTAGGTGCAGACGTAGGAAGTGTTTCCCCATAGCAAACAATGGGACTGCGTTAGGAGCTGAACGCGGCTTTTTTGCAGGTATTAGGTTTTTTTTCAGCTCAAACAGCCCCATTGTTTTCTATGGGGGAATCGTGCACGAGCACGTTTTTGAAGCTGGCCGCGTCCGTAAGCACAGCTGGTATCGAGAGTTGAAGTTGCGGTAAATATGCTCTACGCTCCTTTTTTGGAGCCTAACGCAGCCATTCTGTGAACTCTAAATGCCAGCGGTATTTAAAAGGTGCGGCCAGAAAAAAGCCAGCGTAGCTAACGCACCCCTTTGGCCGCAGAACTCTAAATCTAGGCGTTAGTTTTCTTGGTATCCTTTGTTGGCAAAGCACTAATGGGAGCTAGTTGCTGATTGTTGACTGCACATATGCGTCTTGCCATTGGCGCGCTCAATGAGTTCAGCTACCAATATGTAGAGCACTGGTGCTCCTTAATCAAAGGATACCAAAAGAATTAAGCACATTTCATAACATATGTAAATTGGAAAGTTTTTAAAAATTGCATACTATAGATGAATAATGAGAATAGAATTTGGGGTTCATGTTGTTTTAACTAATTTGAATAAAACAAACTCTTATCTGTAGTTTTGTGCTTGTGTCGACAAGAAGGACACATTTACATATTGTTGAAGTATTTGAAATATTTAATAAACAGTATTTATTAATATTGAAAAAGATAGTCACTGTATAACTGGAGTGAATATAATTGTTCAATATTTAGTCTAATGATTCCTCAATTATTTTAGATTGTGTATTTAGCTTTTACACCCAGTCTTACTTACAGCACAATAAGACACAGTGGTTAAATTTTTAGAATGTAATAACATAAAATAAAATATCCAACTTAGTTACAAAAAGAATTATAAATTAGCAGTTAGAAGGGGAAGTAAAGGTAAGCGGAAGAGGCAGGCAAGTTTTTAGCTGGTACACCCCAATAGATTTGCCAGATTGAGTGAAGGTGTTGAGGATATCAGTTCATGGGTGGCAATGTCAGAGAGAGCTGTTCTGCCTAATATAGTGAACAGTCCTTCAGTCATGGAAGCGGGACATACTAAAGTGAACAGTCATTCAGTCATTGAAGTGGGACATACTGTAGGGAACTGTCCTTCAGTCATGGAAGCGGGACATACTATAGGAAACAGTCCTTCAGTCATGGAAGTTGGACATACTATAGCCTATAGCATGTCTAACTTCCATGACTGAAGGAAGGGTAGGTTGACCATATTGCCGCTTTAAGAAGGAACATATATGAAAAATACATATGTTAGGGCTGTTTTCAAGGCTGTTTAAAGAAATGGTTTGTATAAGAACCCTGACATATGTATTTTTCATATATTTCCCTTTTTAAAGCGGCAATATGGTCTCCCTTACTATAGGGAACAGTCCTTCAGTCATGGAAGCGGGACATACTATAGGGAACAGTCCTTCAGTCATGGATGCGGGACATACTATAGTGAACAGTCCTTCAGTCATGGAAGCGGGACATACTATAGGGAACAGTGTCATGGAAGCGGGACATAATATAGGGTACAGTCCTTCAGTCATGGAAGAGGAGCATATAAGTCTGGGCCTGAGGCAGATGTTGATTGTAGGACACTCTTTTATTAGCAGGTTGATAGAGTAATTTGTCATCCAGATCCTTTAAATAGAACAGTTTGCTGTCTTTCAGTGGCTGGTGTTAAGCATATTGTGGAGCATATTGATAGATTATTAAAAGGATCTGTATCTGATCCTGCAGTCATGGTGCATATTGGTATTAATGAAGGAATCATTGGTAGATGGAGTGTCCTACAATTTACGTAAAGGAGTTAGGTAGCAAGCCTAAAGGGACATGAAACCCAAAAAATATATTTTGTGATTTAGATAGAGCATACAATTTTAAAAAACGTTCAAATTTACTTCTATTATTTAATTTGTTCTCTTCTCTTGTTATTCTTTGCTGAAAGGTTTATCTCGGTAAACTCAGTAGCAGCAAAGAACCTAGGTTCTAGCTGCTGATTGTTGGCTGCATATATATACCAATTGTCATTGGCTCACTGATGTGTTCTGTTAGAAACCAGTAGTGCATTGCTGCTTCTTCAACAAAGGATACCAAGTGAACAAAACAAATTAAATAATAGAAGTAAATTGTAAAGTTGTTTAAAATCACATGTTCTGATTCTCGAGATCCGGTGGGAGGAGTTCAGGTGTAAGGTCGGCTAGACACCTGCTCTGTATCTCCTAATGAGCTATTGGCAGCGGCAAAGCTTGCTGAGCACCTCAAACCTGGGGCAGCTTGTTTAAGCAAATTGCATCTGGCTACTGGCTCTCTAAATGTGCCAAGTTATCGCACTGTGGACTGCATATGGGTTTTATGGTTTAAAACTTACGACAAAACTTTAAAAGATGTAATCTTCTGTCATAGACTTTACCCCTATATTGACCCTGGGAGAAAAAAAAAGGACGCTACTTGAAAGAGAGATTAAAGTACTCCTGGTGGAGCTGCGGTAAGGAAAGTACAGGTTTCACACGATACATCTCTCTCTAGCCTGGTGGTGAGCTGAAAAAATATATATTGGCACCTGCAAATCAGCTTGAGCAGTGGGTTTTGCATTTTTGTGCACAGACATCTTTGCAATACAGCTGCACAGCCCACCCGAACCTACATATATGATCCTGGACTCCCTGGACAGGTGTGTTTTTGGCTCTCTGAGAGTGGTTGGACTTGGTTCAACTGTGGCTACATCTGGGAGACGATCGAGCCGGGTGGCCCCTGAGTCTACGGACTAGTGTGCCTTTGTCTTCTCCTGGCGATCCGGCATCCTGCACGGCGGAGTGATACTCTTCTGGATCTCTCGAGACTAGCCGCTGGAAGATACAGCTGCTGACTGTGAGGCCCATAGCCCAGCTGACACAGATCGGTGCAGGAACTTGCCGCTGCAGTCTCCAATGTACCCTCTCTTGGGCCTCTGAGTGGAGGGTTTTTGCTCTTGAGACAGGAGGATTGCAAGCAAATTGGCCTCAGCCAGACCTTGTTCACTGACCTCCGAAGAGAAAGGTGGGAACCTTGATTACATTTTCCTCTCCAGTACTGCTGTTTCTCCCCCCACCGATGCTGCAAGGGGGGGTACCGGACTATTACAGTGATCAATAATCCCTCTCTGAGTTTCAGCCATTAGAGGTATCATCGTACCCCCACGGACCGGGGTCAGGTACATTATATATGTCTTGGGGCGATCTCCCCACTCCGCATTTTATTGCTCAATGGTTGCCAGGACTGGCTCACAGAAACTTTGGCCATTTATTATTATTTTTTTTCTGCTAAAATAATAAAAAAAAAAAAGAAATGTATAAAAATCTGTATTAGCAAGCAAATGGCTGGGAGACCTTTTGCTAATTAGATTAGCTGTTGAAATTGATACAAAGTTTTGAAACATAACTTTCTCTGTACAACTTGTTATTGTATACCTTAACTGTTTTTTTTGTTTTTTTTAGTATGTTTGTTTTTTTTCTCTGATTGGATACTTATTTTTAAAAAAATAACAGTCCCAATTTACTTTTCCAAACCAGTTAAGGTTAAACACAAAACAAAATTCTGTGGTTGAAAGAGACTACTTCTCTCTATCAGAGTCTAATTTTATCTTTATCTTTATTAGTGAGCTGACAGTAGTATTGTTTAAATAGAAACATTTTTTTTATTATCTATTGTGCCATCTAAAGTATCTAAGGTTAGCAGGGTATTGCAGCTTCAATAGCTTCAAAAGTAAACTCAAATAAAAAATATCCTTGCAAGTCTCAATTTGAGTAAGAAAGTGCTAAGTATAAATCACTCCACGGAATAGTTAATTTATACACTCACTTCACACACTCACGCCCTTCCTTGTTTTTTTCACTTTTTAGCTCACGATTTCTTTTCCGGGGCTTTCCCCCTAACTACTTGGGGTATATTTACCCCATCTTATTTGTTTTTGCACATTTTTTTTGGTATATGGATAAATTCTTTATTGCTCACACTAAAACTCCCCCCTCCAATATGGCTGGGAGGCAAAGAGAGAAAAAATAATAATAAAGTCACACCTGAAATCACAGTAGACACTCATTCCACTAGCACCAATATGTCACAGACAAATGAGTCCATAGACTTGCAAGCGCTAGTTGTAAGTATCTCTGAAGCTCTGACACCAAAATTCGATATTCTCAAAAACGACATTAAACAGGACATACATGCACTAACAACCAAGTTCGTCAGTTCTCAAACAGGCTAACAGAGGCTGAACAAAGAATCTCTGACCTAGAAGACAATATCGGCTAGATTTAGAGTTTTGTCGGTAAGGACCCGCGTAGCTAACGCCGGCTTTTTTCTGGCCGCACCATAAAAATAACTCTGGTATTGAGAGTCCACAGAATCGCTGCGTTAGGCTCCAAAAAAAGGAGCGTAGAGCATTTTTAACGCCACTCCAACTCTCGATACCAGAGTTGCTTACGGACGCGGCCAGCCTCAAAAACGTGCTCGTGCACGATTCCCCCATAGGAAACAATGGGGCTGTTTGAGCTGAAAAAAAACCTAACACCTGCAAAAAAGCCGCGTTCAGCTCCTAACGCAGCCCCATTGTTTGCTATGCGTAAACACTTCCTAAATCTGCACCTAACACCCTAACATGTACCCCGAGTCTAAACACCCCTAACCTTACACTTATTAACCCCTAATCTGCCGCCCCCGCTATCGCTGACCCCTGCATATTATTTTTAACCCCTAATCTGCCGCTCCGTAAACCGCCGCTACTTACATTATCCTTATGTACCCCTAATCTGCTGCCCTAACACCGCCGACCCCTATATTATATTTATTAACCCCTAATCTGCCTCCCACAACGTCGCCTCCACCTGCCTACACTTATTAACCCCTAATCTGCCGAGCGGACCGCACCGCTACTATAATAAAGTTATTAACCCCTAATTCGCCTCACTAATCCTATAATAAATAGTATTAACCCCTAATCTGCCCTCCCTAACATCGCTGACACCTAACGTCAAACATTAACCCCTAATCTGCCGACCGGAGCTCACCGCTATTCTAATAAATGTATTAACCCCTAAAGCTAAGTCTAACCCTAACACTAACACCCCCCTAAATTAAATATAATTTTAATCTAACGAAATAAATTAACTCTTATTAAATAAATTATTCCTATTTAAAGCTAAATACTTACCTGTAAAATAAACCCTAATATAGCTACAATATAAATTATAATTACATTGTAGCTATTTTAGGATTAATATTTATTTTACAGGCAACTTTGTAATTATTTTAACCAGGTACAATAGCTATTAAATAGTTAAGAACTATTTAATAGTTACCTAGTTAAAATAATAACAAAATTACCTGTAAAATAAATCCTAACCTAAGTTACAATTAAACCTAACACTACACTATCAATACACTAATTAAATACAATATCTACAAATTACTACAATGAAATAAACTAACTAAAGTACAAAAAATAAAAAAGAACTAAGTTACAAAAAATAAAAAAATATTTACAAATATAAGAAAAATATTACAACAATTTTAAACTAATTACACCTACTCTAAGCCCCCTAATAAAATAACAAAGCCCCCCAAAATAAAAAATGCCCTACCCTATTCTAAATTACTAAAGTTAAAAGCTCTTTTACCTTACCAGCCCTGAACAGGGCCCTTTGCGGGGCATGCCCCAAGAAGTTCAGCTCTTTTGCCTGTAAAAAAAAACATACAATACCCCCCCCAACATTACAACCCACCACCCACATACCCCTAATCTAACCCAAACCCCCCTTAAATAAACCTAACACTAAGCCCCTGAAGATCTTCCTACCTTGTCTTCATTATACCAGGTTCACCGATCGGTCCAGAAGAGCTCCTCCGATGTCCTGATCCAAGCCCAAGCGGGGGGCTGAAGATGTCCATGATCCGGTAGAAGTCTTCATCCAAGCGGGGCAGAAGAGGTCTTCCATCCGATTGAAGTCTTCATCCAAGCGGGGCAGAAGAGGTCTTCCATCCGATTGAAGTCTTCATCCAGGCGGCATCTTCTATCGACATCCATCTGGAGCGGAGCGGCAGCATCCTGAAGACCTCCGACGTGGAACATCCATCCTGGCCGACGACTGAACGACGAATGACGGTTCCTTTAAATGACGTCATCCAAGATGGCGTCCCTCGAATTCTGATTGGCTGATAGGATTCTATCAGCCAATCGGAATTAAGGTAGGAATATTCTGATTAGCTGATGGAATCAGCCAATCAGAATCAAGTTCAATCCGATTGGCTGATCCGATCAGCCAATCAGATTGAGCTCGCATTCTATTGGCTGATCGGAACAGCCAATAGAATGCGAGCTCAATCTGATTGGCAGATTAGGGGTTAATAAGTGTAGGCAGGTGGAGGCGATGTTTAGGGGGGCAGATTAGGGGTTAATAAATATAATATAGGGGTTGGCGGTGTTAGGGGCAGCAGATTAGGGGTACATAGCTATAATGTAGGTGGCGGCGCTTTGCGGTCGGCAGATTAGGGGTTAATTATTGTAGGTAGCTGGCGGCGACGTTGTGGGGGCAGATTAGGGGTTAATAAATATAATACAGGGGTCGGCGGTGTTAGGGGCAGCAGATTAGGGGTACATAAGTATAACGTAGGTGGCGGTCGGCAGATTAGGGGTTAAAAAAATTTAATCGAGTGGCGGCGATGTGGGGGGACCTCGGTTTAGGGGTACATAGGTAATTTATGGGTGTTAGTGTACTTTAGAGTACAGTAGTTAGGAGCTTTATAAACCGGCATTAGCCCAGAAAGCTCTTAACTACTGACTTTTTTCTGCGGCTGGAGTTTTGTCGTTAGATTTCTAACGCTCACTTCAGACACGACTCTAAATACCGGAGTTAGAAAAATCCCATTGAAAAGATAGGATACGCAAATGACGTAAGGGGATCTGCGGTATGGAAAAGTCGCGGCTGAAAAGTGAGCGTTAGACCCTTTTTTGAGTGACTCCAAATACCGGAGTTAGCCTAAAACCAGCGTTAGGAGCCTCTAACGCTGATTTTCACGGCTAACGCCAAACTCCAAATCTAGGCCTATGTTAGGCCACAACACCAACCTAGATACTATAAACTCTACACTTACAAAAGTCCAATTAAAATTAGAAGACCTTGAGAACCGGGCTAAGCATAACAACTTTAGAGTGATTGGCATATCTGAAGAAAAACAATATGAAGACCTGGATAAATCACTGACAGTAACACTACCACATCTATTACAAATTCCTCAATCTCACCCACGAATAGTGTTAGAGAGAGTGCATAGATTGGGGTGGCAAAACCCAGAGAAAGAGAATCGCAGACCCAGACCAATCATTGCTAAAACCCTTAATTATCAGGATAAACTTTTGTTATTACAGTATTTTAAGAAAAATCAGCCTATTTTTCTGGGGGGAGCCAAAATTATGCTCTTCCAGGACTTTTCTGCAGAAACTTCTACTAAAAGAAGGGATCTGGCCCCAATATGTACTAAGTTAATAAAGCAGGGCCATTGGGCTACTATTATTTATCCAGCAAGGTTGAAAATAACAATCAATAGTAATATGCATTTTTTTGATTCAGCCAGGGATGCAGAAAGATTCATATCACAACAGTTCCCCTTGGAACAGGATAGGGCCCAAACTTAGTACTTATTCAAATATTTAATAGATAAATTGGGCTGAGAAAATAAGATGGGTAGCAAGGGCTGCTATGAGGATTTTGACAGTTACACATGTTCTGAACCATAAAAAATTTTGTGTTGCGTGTTGTGGTTTTTTTTTTGTTTTTTTCCCCGGTTTGTCTATGCTTTTGTTGGAAAGGGGGTTTTCCTCCTTTTATTTTCATCCCTTCTTTTTTTTTGTATCTTTTGAAAGGGGGGATTGCACCTTCTTTTTTTTCTTTCTTTTTTTTCTCTCCCTTCCTCCAATGTTCTTGGGAGGGGGGCGGAATTTTTTTTTTTTTTTTATTATTATTATTTATTTTTTTTTCCCGGTTTGTCTACGCTTTTGGAAAGGGGTTTTTCCTACTTTTCTTTTCATCCCTTCTTTTTTTTTTTTATCTTTTGAAAGGGGGGATTGCGCCTTCTTTTTTTTTCTATTCCTCTCTCGCTTTCCCTCTTTTCCTCTCTACTTTCTTTCTTTCTTGTTCTTTTTTCATCAGTGTCTTGAGCTACTCCAGCCTTTTTCAAGATGATAGAGATGATAAACGGTTATAAATTGACCTCTTGGAATATTGGGGGTATCACATCACCTATTAAACGTAAAACAATAATATCACATCTAAGAAAAATAAACACAGACATTGCCTTTTTACAGGAAACCCACCTAAAAGCGGAAGAAGTTCTCAAGCTCAAATTTTCCTGGATCAACAAAGTTTTTGCCTCTCCTAGTATTCAAAGGAAGGGGGGAGTAGCGATTTTATTAGGAAAAAAGATAAAATACCAAATCCTTCACGATAATGCAGATTCAGAGGGGAGGTTCCTAATGGTAAAAATTAAAATAGAAAAGACACTATATACATTATGTAACATATATGCCCCTAACGTTTTTAGTTTTCCCTTTTGGGAAAAACTTCAAGCTAACATAATGTCATATACAGAAGGTTTCCTAATACTGGGAGGGGACTTTAATATGGTGCCACAATATCCTTTGGACAGGTTAAGACACAAGAGCTCCTATCTCAGAACCAAAAGAGACAACTTAGAATCCAAAATGTTTCTTAGCCTTTTCCAAAGTCTTAGGATTAGAGATATATGGAGGATGCATAACCCAGATTCTAGAGATTTCACTTGCCTTTCTAAAGCGCACAAGCCACTTTCAAGAATTGACTTGTTCCTCTTAGATGAAAGGCTATGTAAACTAAGATTGGATGCGAAAATTCTTCCTATTTGTATTTCGGATCATGCCCCGGTCACGTTAGAGTTTCATCCTGATAATCCTGCTTCAAGATACTCCAGATTTCATTTTCCAAACTATTTAGCTTCAGATCTTAAATTTAAAAACTGGCTTAATACCAAATTTCAAGAGTATGCTTCCTTTAATCAAGAATATATCAATCGCCCCATGATCTTTTGGGAAACTGTAAAAGCAGTACTAAGAGGGGAGATTCTAGCTTATTCTATACGTAGGACAAAGAAACTCAAGCTCAGGGAAAGGGAAATTATGAAATCCATTTCTAATTCATAACATTCTTACCTTTTAGAAAAAACTCCTGGAAACTGGGCATGATACACCCAAGCTCTAAAGGATAGGGATTCCTTTCTTCTACTTAAGACTTCTCAGAAAGATCTGAAATTTCAAGCTAAATTGTATAGACATGGGAGTAAAACAGGAAAACTTCTTGCAAGGTTAGTAAATAGAGACAAAAGTTCATCTGTGATTGATTCGCTACAGCTAGAAGATAAAATTATAACTTCATCTGAAGATCTTATTCATTCTTTCTCAGAATACTATCAGGACTTATAATCCCTGAAAACCTCAAATTCTCAAGAGCGAGAAACTTTTTGGGATAAAATTACTCATCACACTCTATCTGCAGACTTAGTTGAACCCCTCAATCTCCCTATATCTGAGTTTGAGATATTAAGAGCAATCCAAGATCTTTCTTTAAATAAAGCCTCGGGCCCTGATGGCCTTCCCAATGAATTCTACAAAATACTTTCTACAACAATATCGCCATACTTATCTTCACTATACAATGATATATATATATAAAGGGCAATATCCCCTCATCTAGTTTTGCCGCATCATATACTGCTTTAATTCGCAAACAAGGAAAGGAGCCTGACAAAAGAGAATCATACAGGCCTATAGCATTGTTAAATGTGGACTATAAAATAATGTCTTCTATCTTAGCCTCAATGCTCCAACTACTCCTCCCCAATATTATCCATAAGGATCAGACAGGTTTTATACTTAAACGAAATTCTTCAGCGAAGATAAGGGAACTCTTTCTAATCATAGACTATTTTAAAAACAGGCAGGAAACGAGGGGGGCGGAGAGGGGCACACCCCTGACTCAATAGACGCTGAGAAAGCCTTTGATTCAGTCCATCATGATCATTTACTACATTCTCTTCAACAATTTGGCTTACATGGTAATTTTTTTAATTTTGTCAACAAATTATATAAGATAGCTTCTACTAGGATGTTGGTTAACAGTCTGATTTCCTCAAATATTCCTCTTCAAAGAGGTACTCGTCAGGGGTGCCCTCTCTCTCCCCTCATCTCTAATATCTCTATCGAACCCTTGGCTATCTATGTTAGACAGTATCTAACACCTTTTAAACAACGCTGGTATTTAGAGTTCTCAGAATGGCTGCGTTAGGCTCCAAAAAGGGAGCGTACAGGCATATTTACCGCCACTGCAAATCTCAATACCAGCGTTGCTTACGGACGCGGCCAGCTTAAAAAACATGCTTGTGCACGATATCCCCATAAGAAACAATGGGTCAGTTTGAGCTGGAAAAAACCTAACACCTGCAAAAAAGCAGCGTTCAGCTCCTAACGCAGCCCCATTGTTTCCTATGGGGAAACACTTCCTAAGTCTGCATCTAACACCCTAACATGTACCCCGAGTCTAAACACCCCTAACCTTACACTTATTAACCCCTAATCTGCCGCCCTGCTATCACTGACCCCTGCATATTATTTTTAACCCCTAATCTGCTGCTCCGTACACTGCCGCAACCTACGTTATCCCTATGTACCCCTAATCTGCTGCCCCTAACACCGCTGACCCCTGTATTATATTTATTACCCCCTAATATGCCCCCCCTAACGTCGCCGCTACCTACCTACACTTATTAACCCCTAATCTGCCGACCGGACCTCACCGCTACTATAATAAATGTATTAACCCCTAATCCGCCTCACTCCCAACTCAAAAAACATATAATAAATAGTATTAACCCCTAATCTGCCCTCCCTAACATCGCTGATACCTAACTTCAAGTATTAACCCCTAATCTGCCGAACGGACCTCGCCGCTACTCTAATAAATGTATTAACCCCTAAAGCTAAGTCTAACCCTAACACTAACACCCCCCTAAGTTAAATATTATTTAAATCTAACGAAATAAAATAAATCTTATTAAATACATTAATCCTATTTAAAGCTAAATACTTACCTGTAAAATAAACCCTAATATAGCTACAATATAAATAATAATTATATTGTAGCTATTTTAGGATTAATATTTATTTTACAGGCAACTTTGTATTTATTTTAACTAGGTACAATAGCTATTAAATAGTTAATAACTTTTTAACAGCTACCTAGTTAAAATAATTACAAAATTACCAGTAAAATAAATCCTAACCTTAGTTACAATAAAACCTAACACTACACTATCAATAAATTAATTAAATAAACTACCTACAATTATCTACAATTAAATCAACTAAACTAAATAAAAAAAGATTACAAGAATTTTAAACTAATTACACCTACTCTAAGCCCCCTAAAAAATAACAAAGCCCCCCAAAATAAAAAAATGCCCTACCCTATTCTAAAATAAAAATTTAACAGCTCTTTTAACCTTACCAGCCATTAAAGGGGCCTTTTGTGGGGCATGCCCCAAAGAAAACAGTTATTTTGCATTTAAATAAACATACAATACCCCCCAACATTACAACTCACCACCCACATACCTCTAATCTAACCCAAACCCCCCTTAAAAAACCTAACACTAAGCCCCTGAAGATCTTCCTACCTTATCTTCACCACGCTGGGTATAACCGATCCGTCCAGAAGAGGGTCCGAAGTCTTCATCCTATCCAGCAAGAAGAGGTCCAGAAGAGGGTCCAAAGTCTTCATCCTATCCGGCAAGAAGAGGACATCCGGACCGGCAGACATCCAGGCGGCATCTTCTATCTTCTTCCATCCGGCGCGGAGCGGGACCATCTTGAAGCAGCCGACACGGATCCATCCTCTTCTTCCGGCGACTCCCGACGAATGAAGGTTCCTTTAAGTGACGTCATCCAAGATGGCGTCCCTCAAATTCCGATTAGCTGATAGGATTCTATCAGCCAATCGGAATTAAGGTAGGAAAAATCTGATTGGCTCATTGAATCAGCCAATCAGATTCAAGTTCAATCGGATTGGCTGATCCAGTCAGCCAATCAGATTGAGCTTGCATTCTATTGGCTGATTGGAACAGCCAATAGAATGCAAGCTCAATTTGATCTGCTGATTTTGGCATTTTGCCTTGAGTTTAGTAAATAATTTTGGTTGGAATTGGACATCGGGGATTATAGAAAAATGGTTACTCTTAGTTAAAAACGGTTTTATGTCTATCTCTTGTAGTTATTCAGACGTAAGTTCCTTAAAAGGTAACCTTAATTTGGAAAAAATATCTGCTAAATGGGCGGTGGCTTTATCACAAAACACTGGGGACACCAATTTAATTCAATTTTCAATATCTGAGGTCGCACAAATTAATCTTTCTTCTGCTTGGAGAGAATCACATATAAAGTTATTACTCATGACCTTTTTCACTCCTGAGAAAGGTGCTTGGTGTGGAAATTCCGATTTCAATGTATGTCCTAGATGCTCCTTACCCTCGGCCAACCTTATACACATGTTTTGGGAATGCCCAAACATTCAACAATTCTGGCTGAAAATACAGTATTGGCTTAAGACATTGGGAATCTCTCCTTTGACTATATCCTTATTACATATTGTCTATCTCTGGAAGGATTGGGAGGACCGGTCGGTAAATACCAAAATTGTTAATCTAGTTATATTAGCAGCAAGATACCTAATTCTTAAAAAATGGAAAAGTAGGGCAACCCCCAGCATCCAAGAGGTTAAAAATTGTCTCAAAAAAACAATGTATTCTTGAACAGATAGACACGGACCTAAATGATGAAAATGACGTCATTCTATTTATTAGAAAGTGGTCAGTCTATATCAAATCTCTTCCCCCGAGTGAAATTGATTACCTAATTTATCTATTTAGAAATTCAGAATTAGTCCTGCTCGGCATTTGGTAATAATCTGTTCTTTTGATTGATTTCTTCCTTTTGTTCTTTTTTTTTTTTTTTCCCCTCCCTCTGGGACCCTTTTTTTTTTTTTTGTCTGTTTGTCTGTTTGTTTTGTGTTTAAATAAGGAAAAAGACAATAAGACTATTATGGATTTAAAGAGTCTGCAAATGGCGGAAAGTTTCCTCTTCTCTTTAGTTTATTACTATAAATTGGCATATTATTTTCATGGAATATGCATTGATTTTTTGTTTTCAACTGGGTTGCTTACTTTTTTTCTACAGAATTGTATGTATAAAACAGTATAAAACTGTTGTAATGTAATAAAAATATATATATAAAAAAAAATCACATGTTCTATTTGAATCATGAAAGAAAATATTTGGGTTTCATGTCCCTTTAAAGCACAAACCTCCAAGGAAATATAACCAGTGCCATGTGCGAACCCAGTAAGGCAGATGGAGCTAAGGTCTGTTAATTCTTGGTTAAAAACATGGTGTAAAAATGAGGGGTTTGACTTTTAGAGCACTGGGCTGATTTGGGTACAATTTCTGCAATAAAGATGGATTCAAGGGCGGACTGAGACCAACCAGGGCCCCCGGGCAAAAGTGTGGCAGGGCTTCCTACCTCTTCTTTGCTCCACTGACCTACCTCCTCTACCCCTGCTCCACCCTATTACCCCTCCCATCTCCTGTGCCTCTTCTACCTTATATGCCCCTCCCCCACCATATTTTTAATTGCCATATAAAGAGAATTTTTTCCTTAAATATTTTTAATAAGAACTAAATAACACATGCTTACTGATGCCAAAAAAAAATCACCATGCCTTTATGCACTACAGTATGGAGCAGAAAGTAGAGAGGGGCAGACAGGGCCTATTTACCCATTTCTGCATGAGCCTTCAGGATCACTGGAAACAGGAGTTAAGAAGCAGCGGTCCTAAGACTGCTGCTCCTTAACTCGCCCGCTGCCTCTGAGTCTGTGGACATCAATCAAATACGATCGGGTTGATTGACACCCCTTGCTAGTGGCTGATTGGCCATCAATCTGCAGGGGGCGGCATTGTACTTTAATTACTTTACCTTCAAAGTGCCTCACTAATAACTGTTTCATTTACTGTATTTTCTGAATTGCAAAGCTCTAACTCCCCCCCCCCAACTTTTCTTTTATGGCTATATCTATTGTTGTTTTGGAAGAATAAAAATGTGCATAGGGATTATCTGCTGGAAAATTAGAAGAAAGGGCAGGTATTTAAAAAGGAATAGACTTGGCAAAACAGAGGAGGAAGGGATATGGGAGTACTTATAGATAACAAGCTAAAAATAGGTGCAAAATGCAGGGCAGTGGCTTCTAAGGCTAATAAGATAAGAACATGTATTAAAAGAGGCAATGATGCAAGGGAGAAAATAATAATTCTGTCAATATATACATCCCTGGTAAGACCTCAACTTGAGTATAGAGTGTGGTTCTGGGGGGGGGGGCAATCTTAGAAAAATTTCACAGAAGTGCCACAACAGCAATAATAAGCCATGTGCCTCTATTGTGTAACTAATCGTATTTTAACAATTACTTCAGGGACATGATTTATTATTTATTTACTATTTTAACAAATTGTGTAGGAACAATGCTTTTTTAATCATAACATTTTATTTAGTATTTGTAAAACAGAAAAGGCCATGTGCATCTTTTTGTTAATAAAGTAAATCATGCCCCTTGTAGGGATTTGCAAATGTTTTGCAACATTTGTAAAATGAAAATAATTTCATTCATTTGTTTCGAGTTTTGAATGTTTGTACAACATTCTAATATTATTTTTGTAATAGTATTTATAATGCTCTCTTTAAATGTAATATTCAAATTATGCAATATTCGAAATAGAAACTTTTGAATTGATATATTTGTATCTATTATGTATTAATTTACTAAATTCCCTACCACATGAACTATTGAACTTCTAAATAGCATTTGTTAAATGAAATGTTATATTCAAAATTTGGAATGTGGATATTCGATCTAAGGGGCATATTTATCAAGCTCCGTATGGAGCTTGATGCCCAGTGTTTCCTGCGATCCTTAATGCTCGCCGGAAACAAAAGTTATAAAGCAGCGGTCTAAAGATCGCTGCTCCGTAACGTGTCCGCTTGCTCTGAGGTGGCGGACAGAAATCCTCAGAAATCAACCCGATCAAATACGATTGGGTTGATTGACACCCCCTGCTTGCTAATGTGTTAATAGAGGGGACAATAAATTAACTAAACGCCTAGGTGTGTCTGAGTTTTCTGGGCTTTTTCTTGAGTGTGTGTGAATTTTTGTGTCTGTTATTACGTACATGTTTCTGTGTGTCTGAGTATTTCTGTGTGTCTGTGAGTTTGTGTGTGCCTTTGAATTTTTCTGTTTATGTGTCTATGAGTGTGTGTGTGTGTGTGTGTGCCTTTGAATATTTCTGTTTGTGTGTGTCTATTTGTGCCTTTAAATGTTTCTGTTGTGTGTGTCTATGAGTGTGTGTGTGTGCCTTTGATTATTTCTGTTTGTGTGTGTGTGTGTGTGTGTGTATGTGTGCCTTTGAATGTTTCTGTTTGTGTGTGTCTATGACTGTGTATGTGTGTGTGCCTTTGAGTATTTCTGTTTGTGTGTGTCTATGTTTGTGAGCCTTTGAATGTTTCTGTGTGTGTGTGTGTGTGTAATTATAACTGTGTGTGTGTGTGCCTTTGAATGTTTTTGTTTGTGTGTGCTTGAGTATTTCTGCAGACGTTTAAGTATCCAACAATTGAACATCTTGGGTTTATATACTGTATGTGTTTATCTGACTCTGATACTAGCCAGTGCCTTACCAGCCACTGACCTCAACGCATGCCACTGCTTTTGAGAGTATCATTTTCGTAATACATTGATTTTTTTTATGGAAGGTTACTATTACATTTACAAACCTTTAATTTGGCACATCAAACTCTTGTTAATAAAATACAATTTAGAATATGTCCTTGTATGATGTAACCTTTGTTTTGTGTGTTTTATTCCCCAGGCCAGAATATAGAACACTATGATATGAAGTGTTAGATTTCATTCCTTATATTGTTTTTGTGTCCTCTTCTAAAAACTTGCACAATGGATTCTATTAGAAGAGAATTGAACTTGCAAATACTGCTGTGGCCAGTATCATCCTATTGTTCATTCCTAAAGCTCTGTACACAAGGTTTGTGAAATACACTCACTTGCCTGGGTTTTGTATAATATTTGTTTTCAAAAGATAAATTTGAGGCCATTCACATATCTTCATCATATTCAATAGGAGAAATATATAATTTGCATTTACCATATTTATGTGTAAATAAAATACCTGATAATATAAATATCATAGTGCATATAAATACTTATATGAAAATCATGGAAATCATGTTACAAGAGAGATTTATTTTGTTTTTAAATAAAAAAGCTGTAAAATACTAGTGGTATGTGGAATTCCATTATTATTCTACATATTTTAGTGTCATAATTCCTATAGTTTATTGATGATTATCAAAAATGAAAGTTAAATATTCTGCTACAATGAATATGAGCATATATTAGGGCCGATTTACCAAGTGTCTGTCCAACATGGTCCGCTCAGCGGATTATGTCCGACAGACATCTCTGAATGCCGACAGCATACTCTGTCTGCATTTAACATTGCACAAGCAGTTCTGGTGAGCTGCTTGTGCAATGCCGCCCTCTCCAAAATTGTGGCCAGGGGGTGTCAATCAACCTGATCATATATGATCGGGCGGATTGAGGTCCGCAGCCTCAGAGGCAGTAGAGGAGTTAAGGAGCAGTTGTCTTAAGACCGCTGCTTCTTAACTGCAATCCATCAGAATTCTGAAGTGAAGTTCATCCAATGGGGCAGAATAATCAAAGTGCGAGTGGACATAACCCGCTGTAGCAGATCATGTCCGCCGCACATCGATAAATGCCCGACAGCATACACTGTCTGCATTTATCATTGCATAAGCATTTCTTGTGAAATGCTTGTGCAATGCCGCCCCGTGCACATTCTCGGCCAATCGTCAATCAGCCCGATCGTATCCGTTTGGGTTGATTGCTGTTGGCCGTCTCAGAGGAGGCAGACGAGTTAAGGAGCAGCGGTCTTAAGACCGCTGCTTCTTAACTCTTGTTTCGGGTGAGCCTGAAGGCTCGCGCGGAAACGGATGCATACGTATGCATTTGGGCCTTGATAAATCGGCCTATAAGCTTTTTGTATAGCTTTCAAATTCATTCATCACAATGCTTTTTTAAAATCCAAGAATACAACTATTCATCACAATGTTTTTAAATGCATTTAGTATTCCAATTATAGAGAAAACACTTTCCAGCAGGTTGCTGTAGGTCTTTCTGTAATTTCAAATTCTAAAGCTTGGACCTGTTGAAAACCCCTTTTTTTCTAGTTTAAGCAATATTTATTGCCTGTATACGCAACATTTTGTGTGTGTGTGTGTGTGTGTGTGTGTGTGTGTGTATGCTTGGATTTCATAATGACTTAAATTCATGCAAGTCACTTTTTTTTTTTTTAAGAAAATTGCATTTATTGTCCCAATATTTGAATAAGTAAAATCAATAAGCATACAGAACCTTTCATCAGTGATGAATTATTTATCAAGTTAAAAAATTGGCTTTGTCAGGTAGAAATAAATGTATAACAAAATAATGTGCCAATTTAAAATTGCTCAGTTTATATTTATTTTACCTTAGGCTCAAAAGACTAAGTTTAATATTTGTGTGGCAATTATGACAGAGAATCAGTTCAAAATGTTCTGAAATAACTGTACACGTTATATAACCTTACAAAAAAACTTTAACCATATAAAAGCAAAGGTTGACGTTATCCTCCACATTGCACAAAAAATTTTGTGCAATGTGCAAAGTTTTGAATGATTAAATTCATTGTAGCTATATAAATCTATTATCTAATTTTCTTCATTTTCTTGTTATCCTTTGATGAAAAGCATGAAGGTAAGTTCAGGGGTTTGCATGTGTCTACAGCACTATATGACAGCTGCTGAGCAACAATGTTATACATTAGCAAGAACACTAGATGGCAGCACTATTTCCTGTCATGTAGTACTAATATTATACATTAGCAAGAGCACTAGATGGCAGCACTATTTCCTGTCATGTAGTACTAATGTTATAGATTAGCAAGAACACTAGATGGCAGCACTATTTCCTGTCATGTAGTACTAATGTTATACATTAGCAAGAGCACTAGATGGCAGCACTATTTCCTGTCATGTAGTACTAATGTTATACATTAGCAAGAGCGCTAGATGGCAGCACTATTTCCTGTCATGTAGTACTAATGTTATACATTAGCAAGAGCGCTAGATGGCAGCACTATTTCCTGTCATGTAGTACTAATGTTATACATTAGCAAGACCGCTAGATGGCAGCACTATTTCCTGTCATGTAGTACTAATGTTATACATTAGCAAGAGCGCTAGATGGCAGCACTATTTCCTGTCATGTAGTACTAATGTTATACATTAGCAAGAGCGCTAGATGGCAGCACTATTTCCTGTCATGTAGTACTAATGTTATACATTAGCAAGAGCGCTAGATGGCAGCACTATTTCCTGTCATGTAGTACTAATGTTATACATTAGCAAGAGCGCTAGATGGCAGCACTATTTCCTGTCATGTAGTACTAATGTTATACATTAGCAAGAACACTAGATGGCAGCACTATTTCCTGTCATGTAGTACTAATGTTATACATTAGCAAGAACGCTAGATGGCAGCACTATTTCCTGTCATGTAGTACTAATGTTATACATTAGCAAGAGCGCTAGATGGCAGCACTATTTCCTGTCATGTAGTACTAATGTTATACATTAGCAAGAACACTAGATGGCAGCACTATTTCCTGTCATGTAGTACTAATGTTATACATTAGCAAGAGCGCTAGATGGCAGCACTATTTCCTGTCATGTAGTACTAATGTTATACATTAGCAAGAACGCTAGATGGCAGCACTATTTCCTGTCATGTAGTACTAATGTTATACATTAGCAAGAGCGCTAGATGGCAGCACTATTTCCTGTCATGTAGTACTAATGTTATACATTAGCAAGAGCGCTAGATGGCAGCACTATTTCCTGTCATGTAGTACTAATGTTATACATTAGCAAGAGCGCTAGATGGCAGCACTATTTCCTGTCATGTAGTACAGGTATACCCCGCAATACAGCGGGTTAGGGACCGGAGCCCCGCTGTAAAGTGAAAACCGCCTTAAAGTGAAGCAAGGCAGTTTTAGCTTTCTTTTCAGTGTTTAAAATCTTAAAAACATGTTTGAATTAACATATGTTAGGGGTGCAATAGTTCTACGTTTAGTTTAACACTAGCACAGCAAGTATTCAATTAGTATTCAATAAATACTGTACCTGTAAAATAGTGACAATTACTGTAGTAACATTTGCCTAACTATAGCACTGAGACACAGATTGCAATGCAATGCAGTTAACATTGAACTAAGCATAGCAAAATGGTGCCAGTCACTTTTCTTGCAATCTCACAATGATTTACAGCACTGTTTCAAAATCCTTGGAGGTTGAACTTCAGCTCCACAAAGCGCTGTATTAGCGAATCGCTGTAAAGTGAAGCGCTGTAAAGTGAGGTATACCTGTACTAATGTTATACATTAGCAAGAGCGCTAGATGGCAGCACTATTTCCTGTCATGTAGTACTAATGTTATACATTAGCAAGAACACTAGATGGCAGCACTATTTCCTGTCATGTAGTACTAATGTTATACATTAGCAAGAGCGCTAGATGGCAGCACTATTTCCTGTCATGTAATACTCCAGACATGCGCACGCTTTCTTTCTAGATATCTCTTCAAGAACAATAATATGACAATGAAGCCGGTTTGATAATAGAAGTCAACTGGAAACTTTTTTTTATAATCGTATTCTCTATCAGAATCACGAAAGAACATGTTTGGGTTTCCTGTCCCTTTAAGGGCCTCACCAGTATGAACTGTAATGTATGCAAAGTCTTCACATATGAGTAATGTGATATTGCATAGAAGGATCAGCCACAACACCACTGCTTTGGAAATTTAGCCCAAACAGGTTTGTGCCAGGTGGAAAAATAAAGGAGTCCAGGCCAATATATGCAAGCAAGGCCTTTGGCAAACCTATTTTTGGGCTGATCTTTTATTACTACTAGCAGACAAAGGGACAGCAAGCTTTTCCTACATGTAACAGATTAAATATATATAAATATATGTAATTGGTCATTGCAACTAAAACCCCACTGCATCACAAGCAGAGGCAGGACAAAAGACATCAGAAAACAAATAATAAAGGAAAAAATAATTTCTCTTAGCAAAACTAAGTTTACTTTTCACGTGGGTTCCCTGCAGACAAGACTTTGCGACATGAGCATCAAAATGGAGTAGGCTAATAGGCAGTGGCGGCTGGTGACTTTTGAGGATGGGGGAGCACTAGCCCCGCCCCTCAGATGGCCCCGCCCATTTTAATGTGTGTGTGTATGTATATATATCTATATATAACTTATATTATCAAATTTGCTTCATTCTCTTTGTATCCTTTATTGAAAGAGCATCAATATCTCACTGAGAGCTAGTTGAACATATTGGGTGAGCCAATGACATGAGGCATATATGTGCAGGCACTAAACATCAGTTAATTCCCAGTAGTGCATTGCTGCTTTTGAGCCTACCTAGGTATCCTTTTTTACAACAGATATCAAGAGAACAAAGCATATTAGATAACAGAAGTAAATTGGAAAGTTGTTTAAAATTGTTCTATCTGAATCATGAAAGGAAAAATGTGGGTTCAGTGTCCCTTTAACTCATTATTACATTTTCTTCATAATGTACATTTTTGAGGTTACCTGCATATAATTTATGGTTATTAGAATTTTTTTAAATTTCAGAGGGCAAAAATATGTATCATGAAAATACTGAGAAAACCAAGACATAAAGAAAACAAACATTTAAATGCAAAGGTCTAGAACAAATAAACCTTTTAATTATATGTGAGCTAACTATGACAATTATTTAGCTGCTGGACATGCACCATATAACACTGAAGGAGTGTGCTGAATCCTATGTGTGTTTATGAACACTAAAGGGTGTCAGACCAACACACAAAGAGGGCAAATGTTATCTGAAGAGAATTAAAAACATAGGAATGCAGACTGATTGTTTGAAGGCTAGCTGCTGTGATAAAAAAAGTTATCATAGTACCTCACTAACTCTTTAGCAAATGCTGCATGTATAAATCTGCCCCTAGGTTAGACCTCCTGATATTTTAATTGGAAGATCCATGGCTCACAAGTCACAAGGAGAAATATATTACACAGTTGATAAAATAAATGACAGGCTACACATTTACTCACCGTTCTCTCACTCTCCCGGTCTGCAGGCAGTCAAAAGATTGTCACATGATCACATGGGAATGATGACGCGGCTCTTCTCTGTGACTCTGTCACTGGCTGCTGATGGCCTGCTGCCGGTCTCCCTCGAGTCCCTCCCACCCCTCGCACAGGCTGAAGTGTGCGAACAGCTAAGTATGGGGATGGGGAGGCTGGGAGCTGCACAGCAGGCAATTTTAGATTGCGCAAAGCACAGTGCTATAGCTTAGGCTATCGCACATGCGGTAGGGCTTTGATAGATAGATTAAAATTTAGTACAGGGGCCAGGCAGGCAGGCTGTGTATCTATGTAAGCTAAGTAATACTGTATTTGTGTAATATTATGGCACTTTTACTTAAATAATTGAAAAAAAAAATATAAAATAAAAGTTTATATTGTATTTTTTTCTGGGGGGTAAAAAAAAATATATAATTTTTTCAATAGGGGGCTATTGGAAAAATTATATATATTTTTTTTTTCTTCAGGGATGCTGAGGGGGGCACGTGCGAATGTGCTCAAATGGAGGAGCCTCCACAGCTAATAGCAAATAATTCATAACACCAGGAGCATGAGGCAACCATTTTAAATGAGGGATCTCTTGTCCCTTTAAATACCTGTGATTCCCAAAAAAACAGTAATAGCCTACAGGACCAGGTGTTAGACCAACACACCACTCTCTTAAATGTGGGGTTGCATGTTCCACTAGGATGCAAGTGTGCAACATAAAAAACATTGATCACCTGCCAACTAGGTAGTATAGGCAGATCTATGTAAGGGAAAAGCTTATTATGCAGGTCCTATCTCCCATTATTAACCCCTAAGCCGCCATTCCCCCATGCAAAGTAATAAACTCACATCTAAACCCCCTAACCTAACACCCCATAACTTAACCCAATTTAAAATACCTATAAATTAAATTAAAACTATACTAACTCCCTTAAAATAAATAAAACCTTACCTGTAAAATTAAATTAAAACTAAGCTTATCTTTAAAAGAAAAACTACCATTACTTAAAATCAAAATCAAATTACAAAAAAAAAATTAAAAAACCTAACATTACAAAAAATAAAAAACCTAACATTTAAAAAAAAAAAAACCCTACCATTACAAAAAAAAAAAAAACTACTCTTACTAAACATAACGAAAACTACAAAAAAAATTATCTTATTCTAATACCCTTTTAAAAAAACAAAAAAAAATATTCTAAAAATATACCATAAACAGCACTTGTAGGGCATTGCCCTAGAGCAAACAGCAAACCAAAAAAAATCCTTATTTGGGCAGCAAAAAACATAATTTATGTAAGAACTTACCTGATAAATGAATTTCTTTCATATTGGCAAGAGTCCATGAGCTAGTGACGTATGGGATATACAATCCTACCAGGAGGGGCAAAGTTTCCCAAACCTCAAGATGCCTATAAATACACCAGTCCCAAGCCCCTATAATTTAGTTTAATGAATAGCCAAGTAGTGGGGTGATAAATAATGGAGTAAAAAGCATCAACAAAGGAATTTGGAAATAATTGTGCTTTATACAAAAAAATCATAACCACCAAAAAAAAAGGGGTGGGCCTCATGGACTCTTGCCAATATGAAAGAAATTAATTTATCAGGTAAGTTCTTACATCAATTATGTTTTCTTTCATGTAATTGGCAAGAGTCCATGAGCTAGTGACATATGGGATATCAAATACCCAAGAAGATGAACTCCACGCAAGATTCACTAGAGAGGGAGGGATACAAATAAACAACAGCTATATGCTGAAAAATTAATCAAAGAATCAAACTGAAACAGCTGCCTGAAGAACTTTTCTACCAAAAACTGCTTCTGAAGAAGCAAATAAATCAAAATGGTACTTTAGTAAATGTATGCAAAGAGGACCAAGTTGCCACTTTGCAAATCTGATCAACTGAAGCTTCCTTCTTAAAAGCCCACGAAGTGGAGACTGATCTAGTAGAATGAGAAGTAATTCTCTGAGGCGGGGCCTGACCCGACTCTAAATAAGCTTGAAGAATCAAAAGCTTTAACCAAGAAGCCAAGGAAATAGCAGAAGCCTTCTGGCCTTTCCTAGAACCAGAGAATATAACAAATAGACTAGAAGTCTTTCTGAAATCTTTAGTAGCTTCAACATAATATTTCAAAGCTCTCACCACATCCAAAGAATGAAAGGATTTTTCCAAAGAATTCTTAGGATTAGGACACAAGGAAGGGACAACAATTTCTCTACTAACGTTGTTAGAATTCACAACCTTAGGTAAGAACTTAAATGAAGTCCGCAGAACCTCCTTATCCTGATGAAAAATCAGAAAAGGATATTCACAAGAAAGAGCAGAAAGCTCAGAAACTCTTCTAGCAGAAGAGATGGCCAAAAGAAACAACACTTTCCAAGAAAGTAGTTTAATGTCCAAAGAGTGCATAGGCTCAAATGGAGGAGCCTGTAACGCCCTCAAAACCAAATTAAGACTCCAAGGAGGAGAAATTGATTTAATGACAGGCTTAATATGAACTAAAGCCTGTACAAAACAGTGAATATCAGGAAGAGTAGCAATCTTTCTGTGAAATAAAACAGAAAGAGCAGCGATTTGTCCCTTCAAAGTACTTGCAGACAAACCTTTATCCAAACCATCCTGAAGAAACTGTAAAATTCTAGGAATTCTAAAAGAATGCCAAGAGAATTTATGAGAAAAACACCATGACATGTAAGTCTTCCAAACTCGATAATAAATCTTCCTAGAGACAGATTTATGAGCTTGTAACATAGTATTAATTACTGAGTCAGAGAAACCTTTATGACTTAGCACTAAGCATTCAATTTCCATACCTTCAAATTTAATGATTTGAGATCCTGATGAAAAACGGACCTTGAGACAGTAGGTCTGGCCTTAACGGAAGTGGCCAAGGTTGGCAACTGGACATACGAACAAGATCCACATACCAAAACCTGTGGGGCCATTCTGGAGCCACCAGCAACACAAATGATTGTTCCATGATGATTTTGGAGATCACTCTTGGAAGAAGAACTAGAGGCGGGAAGATATAAGCAGGTTGATAACACCAAGGAAGTGTCAACGCATCCACTGCTTCTGTCTGAGAATCCCTGGACCTGGACAGGTATCTGGGAAGTTTTATGTTTAGATGAGAAGCCATCAGATCTATTTCTGGAACCCCACATCTGAACAATCTGAGAAAACACATCCGGATGGAGAGACCACTCCCCTGGATGTAAAGTCTGACGGCTGAGATAATCCGCCTCCCAATTGTCTACACCTGGGATATGAACCACAGAAATTAGACAGGAGCTGGATTCCACCCAAAAAAGTATCTGAGATACTTCTTTCATAGCTTGTGGACTGTCAGTCACACCCTGATGATTGACATATGCCACCATTGTAATATTGTCTGTCTGAAAACAAATGAACGGTTCTCTCTTCAACAGAGGCCAAAACTGAAGAGCTCTGAGAATTGCACAAAGTTCTAAAATATTGATTGGTAATCTCGTCTCTTGAGATTTCCAAACCCCTTGTGCTGTCAGAGATCCCCAGACAGCTCCCCAACCTGAAAGACTCTCATCTGTTGTGATCAAAAGAGGCCCCTTGAACTAAATGCTGGTGATTTAACCACCACGTCAGAGAATGTCGAACATTGGGATTTAAGGATATTAATTGTGATATCTTTGTATAATCCCGGCACCATTGATTCTTACAAAGCTGGAGAGGTCTCATGTGAAAATGAGCAAAAGGAATTGCGTCCGATGCTGCAGTCACGAGGCCTAAAACTTCCATGCACATAGCCACTGAAGGGAATGACTGAGACTGAAGGTGCCGACATGCTGCAACCAATTTCAAACGTCTCTTGTCTGTTAGAGACAGAGTCATGGACACTGAATCTATCTGGAAACCTAAAAAGGTGACCCTTGTCTGAGGAATCAAGAAACTTTTTAGTAAATTGATCCTCCAACCATGTTTTCGAAGTAGGCCAAATGGAAGAGCAACAAATTGGTAATGCTTGTCTAGAAAAGAGAATCTCAGGAACTGATAATGTTCTGGATGAATCGGAATATGAAGGTAAGTATCCTGCAAGTCTATTGTAGACATATAATGTCCTTGCTGAACAAAAGGCAAAATAGTCCTTATAGTCACCATCTTGAAAGTTGGTACTCTTACATAACAATTCAAAATTTTCAGATCCAGAACTGGTCTGAATGAATTTTCTTTCTTTGGGACAATGAATAGATTTGAATAAAACCCCAGACCTTGTTCCTGAAAAGGAACCGGCATAATTACCCCTGAAACCTGCAGGTCTGAAACACACTTCAGGAAAGCCTGAGCTTTTACTGGATTTACCGGGATGCGTGAGAGAAAAAATCTTCTCACAGGAGGTCTTACTCTGAATCCTATTTGGTACCCCTGAGAGACAATGCTCTGAATCCATTGATTTTGGACAGAATTTGCCCAAACATCCTTGAAAAACCTTAATCTGCCCCCTACCAGCTGAGCTGGAATGAGGGCCGCACCTTCATGCGGACTTAGGGGCTGACTTTGGTTTCTTAAAAGGCTTGGATTTATTCCAATTTGAGGAAGGCTTCCAATTGGAAAGAGTTTCCTTGGGTGGGAAGGATTAGGTTTTTGTTCTTTATTTTGACAAAAAGAACGAAAACGATTAGAAGCCTTAGATTTACCCTTAGGTTTTTTATCTTGTGGCAAAAAAACTCCCTTCCCCCCAGTAACAGTTGAAATAATAGAATCCAACTGAGAACCAAATAAATTATTACCTTGGAAAGAAAGAGATAGTAATCTAGACTGAGATGTCATATCAGCATTCCAAGATTTGATCCACAAAGCTCTTCTAGCTAAAATAGCTAAAGACATGGATCTAACATAAATTTTGATAATATCAAAAATTGCATCACAAATAAAATGATTAGCATGTTGTAGTAAATGAACAATGCTATATAAGTCAGAATCCAATTCTTGCTGCGCTAAATTCTCCAACCAAAAAGTTGAAGCAGCTGCAACATCAGCCAAAGAAATTGCAGGCCTAAGAAGATGACCTGAATATAAATAGGCTTTCCTTAGATAAGATTCAAGCTTCCTATCTAAAGGATCTTTAAAGGAAGTACTATCTTCCATAGGAATAGTGATTCGTTTAGTTAGAGTAGAAATAGCCCCATCAACTTTGGGGATCTTTTCCCAAAACTCTATTGAAATTGCCGGTTAAAGGATTACATTTTTTAAACCTTGCAGAAGGATTAAAAGGAGTACCTGGCTTATTCCATTCCTTATAAATCATTTTAGAAATAGCATCAGGAATAGGAAAAACCTCTGTAGTAACCACAGGAGGTTTAAAAACAGAATTTAAACGTTTACTGGTTTTAATATCAAGAGGACTAGCTTCCTCAATATCCAAAGTAATTAACACTTCTTTTAACAAAGAACATACAGGTATACCTCACTTTACAGCGCTTCACTTTACAGCGCTTCGCTAATACATCGCTTTGTGGAGCTGAAGTTCAATCTCCAAATATTTAAAACAGTGCTGTAATCTTCGTGAGATTGCGAGAAAAGTGACTGGCACCATTTGTTATGCACAGTTCACTTTGTTTACAGCATTACAGTGCAATCTGTGTCTCAGTGTTATAGTCTAGCAAATTTTACTAAAGTAATTGTCACTATTTTACAGGTACATCATTTATTGAATACTGTGCTGAGCTAGTGTTAAACTAAACATAGCAATATTGCACCTCTAATATATGTTAGTTTAAACATGTTTTTAAGTTTTTAAACACACTGACAAGTGAAAAGATAGCTAAAACTGCCTTGTTTCACTTTAAGGCGGTTTTCACTTTACAGAGGGGCTCCGGTCCCTAACCCGCTGTATGAGCGGGGTATACCTGTATATATTCCACTTTAAATAAATAAGTAGTTTTGTCAGTGTCAATATCTGAGGAAGGATCTTCTGAATCAAATAGATCCTCATCAGAGGTGGATAATTCATGATGTTGTGGATCATTTGAAATTTCATCAACTTTATGAGAAGTTTTAAAAGACCTCTTATACTTATTAGAAGGTGGAAATGCAGACAAAGCCTTCTGAATAGAATCAGTAACAAATTCTTTAAAATTTGTAGATTAGAAGTTGAAGGAACTGCAACCGGCAATGTACTATTACTGATGGACACACTATCTGCATGTAAAAGTTTATCATGGCAACTATTACAAATGACATTAGGAGAAATAATATCCACAATTTTACAACAAATGCACTTAGCTTTGGTAGAACCGATGTCAGACAGGAAAGTTCCAACAGATACTGCTGAGGCAGGATCAGATTGAGACATCTTGCAGAATGTAAAAGAAAAAACAACATATAAAGCAAAATTATCAATTTTCTTATATGACAGTTTCAGGAATTGGAAAAAATGCAAATAGCATAGCCCTCTAGAAAAAGGCAAGAGGCAAACAGCAATGGGGCAAATAAATAATGAAAAAAATTTGGCGCCAAGTATGACGCACAACGTAACTTTAAAAAAAATTTGGCGCCAACCATGTCCGGAAATGACACACTTGCGTCACTAGCAACGCAACCCTGTGTGAAACCTCAATTAAGACGCCGGAAATGACAAACTTGCCTCAAACGGACGTACCTTTCGCACCAAAAAATTCTCGCGCCAAGAATGACGCAATAAAGTGAAGCATTTGGCGCACCTGCAAGCCTAAGTCAGCCCAGTATTTGAAACAAAGTAGTCAATTGAAAAAGACTAAACCCCAGGTAAGACAAATATTTCTTAATAATAACTTTCCCAAACATGAAACTGACAATCTGCAAAAGGAAATACATGAACCTGACTCATGGCAAATATAAGTACAATACATATATTTAAAACTTTATATAAATGCATAAAGTGCCAAAACCATAGTTGAGGTGTCTTAAGTAATAAAAACATACTTACCTAAAGACACCCATCCACATATAGCAGATAGCCAAACCAGTACTGAAACAGTTATCATTAGAGGTAATGGTATATGAGAGTATATCGTCGATCTGAAAAGGGAGGTAGGAGATGAATCTCTACGACCGATAACAGAGAACCTATGAAATACACCCCCCTTAGGAAAATCATTGCATTCAATAGGTGATACTCTCCACGTCCCTCTGACATTCTCTGTACTCTGAGAGGAATCAGGCTTCAAAATGCTGAGAAGCGCATGTCAATGTAGAAATCTTAGCACAAACTTACTTCACCACCTCCATAGGAGGCAAAGTTTTTAAAACTGAATTGTGGATGTGGTGAGGGTTGTATTTATAGGCATTTTGAGGTTTGGGAAACTTTGCCCCTCCTGGTAGGATTGTATATCCCATACATTACTAGCTCATGGACTCTTGCCAATTACATGAAAGAAAGAGCTGAATGCCCTTTTAAGGGCAATGCCTATACAAATTTTAGGGGCAATGGGTAGTTTAGGATTTTTTATTTTGGGGGTGAGGTTTTTCTAATGTTAGGGAGTTGTATTTTTTAAGCAAAAGAGTTTATTTTTAGAATAGGGTTTTTTATTTTAGGGTATTTTTTTAAGGGGTTTTAGAATAGGATTATTTTTTTTGTTTTTTGGTAATTTCGTTTGTTATTTTTTGTAAGGGTAGATTATTATTATTTTTTTGTAATGGTAGGGTTTTTTTATTTTTTGTAAATGTTAGGTTTTTTATTTTTTGTAAATGTTAGTTTTTTTTGTAATGTAAGTTTTTTTTGTAATGTAATTTTATTTTTTTAAGTAAGCCTAGGTTTTAATTTAATTTTACAGGTATGTTTTTATTTATTTTAAGGTAGTTAGGATATTGTTTAGTTCATTTATGGGTATTTTAATTGGGGTTATGTTAGGGGGTGTTAGGTTAGGGGGTTTAGAGGTAAGTTTATTACTTAGCATGGTGGAGGATGGTGGTTTAGGGGTTAATAGTTTTATTTAGTGTTGGCAAAGTGGGGGGATGGCAGTTTAGGGGTTGTGTAGTTTATGGGTGTAAGTGTAGTTTGTAAGGTATTGTGTTTTGTGCAACTTTTTTGTTTAGTAAAACAAATTAATACAGCTCTGAGATTGCTAGGGCAATCACAATATATATATATGTAGATGAGTAGGGTGCTAGGCTAGGTGTTCCCATTGATTAGGGGAGTTATATGGTATGCATGAAAGTGGTAATTTTGCTGTAAAATGGCTGACTAAACAATATATTCAGAGTATATCCTAAAACTGGTAATATGCTTTTAGGCAAGTACAGAATGTCTAGGAGTGCACAAGCAATTCTTGCACCAGGGCCCTCTGTTCATTTGTCCTCCTCTGGTGTCAGAGAAGCATTGCCTCCCACAGAGCAGTGTTGGCAAGAATACCTTCAAACATTGGTTTTGTCCCTTTATAACATTTCCCTGGAAATCTCAATACAGATCCCTTACAAAAAAGAATTTAAAAATACACTTTATTTAACATATATGCAAAGAAGACATTACCATAGATGAGGTGCTGCAGCCAATTAGAAGGAATGGGTAGTAAAAACTGGCTGTCCAGCATCCATCTATAATTAAAGAGATGCTATAGTAGGCTTACTAGAAGAATGGGAAAGTCACTTCCAAAATTCCATTAATCATAACTCATCAGCCATGTGATATAACATCTGAAATTAAAATAAGGGCTTAAGGGCCTGGTTTAGCGTGGATTGACTGAATGATAATGGATTAGGGAAAAGGGTGATAGCAGGGTATGGAGAAATCAAACCAAAACAACTCGCACCAGTATTCACACTGACTGCAAAATAAGCTATGCGCTCAAAGGCGTCCTCCTGCCTGCTTACTGCTCTGATCAAACAGAGTCAGCGATTTCTGGCTATTTTCCCTAAATTAAAGTTATATTACATAACATTCATACAAGCACATTCAAAGATCAAGACACAGACAGTGGATAATAGATCAGTGATCTTTAAGTAACAGTGTTAAAATGTAAATCCCTGTCTGTGTGGGATACTGTGCTAACATACAATGTAATCGGTAATTATGTATTGCTGTATTGCTATGCAACATGTACTATGTTGCAATCCGTGAGTGAGCAGTGCGCAAATCACAGGTCAGCTCTATCATCTATATTGGTTGTTATTGGTTTATATTGGTAAGGAGAGTTATAACATTCTTTATTTAAATCACCTTTTGGATTTATTGGTGTAGAAATTCTCACAATAAAGTTTATTGTTCCATAAGTGTTAAAACAATAAACATGTATACAAGGTTCTCAATTCTAGAGATTCTGACAACCTTACATTGAAGTACATGGCTCAGCATTGCGCCTTATGAGGCAACAGTATATAAGATATTTAACTCAGACATATAAGAATACCTAACATCTATACAAAATCGGATCAGAATTTATAGGGTAACCTACACTCACTAGCCCTATAGTGATATTGCTAGGCATAAATAAAGAACAGGCCGATTATTAAGGAAAATAGCCCCCTCCCATGTCGTAACTATCTGATTTTATAGATACAGAGGAATTCTTTTGGGATGTGATCCACATGATGAATAAGTGACCATCCTATCATCTATACATAATATTTTTGAGAAAAAATATTCATTATTAACATAGGGAGGGCTATATCACCATCCACCGTTTCATTTAGGTGGTAATAACAGGCTCACGAATTCCAAGCAATTTAAGGAGCTAATGACCCTACACCATACTCTGATCATGAATTAAATATATGTGTATACTATATTCTAGTACATAATATTTCTGCCTATAAACAATGTATTATTAATACATACGGTACAGTTTTTGTACCATCAGCCAATTTCTCAATAAATAAGATGCCTCATTTTGATGTTTACTACTGTATGAGTATAGATAATATCACTCAATATTGTGATAATGAGTATTTAATACGATTTAATATGATCCCTATACATAAGCAAATAACATCAATAAGAGTATAAAGTGTAATCAAAATTACCACCTAGTCACTCCGAATGCAACACTTTATTATTGTGGCAATACATTTTGAATAATCATAGTAGACATCCCGGATACTAAAAGCTAACATCGATAATGCCAAAGCGGAGCTACACTTCCGCAAATTGATAGTTGAGTAACTAAAACGTTACCATGACGACCACCAGGCATAAAGAGCATAGTCTAATGCTGGGCTGGCCCTATACCCTGACGAAGTCATGCTCTAGTGATGGAAACGCGTCGGTGGGCGGAGCCTGGCAATAGCGTGTCTGCCAAACAATCATACAGTACACACGAGCAGTATTATAAAATCTATAATCCGCCCTAGATACTATATGTGCTAGACAACTTGGCATTATGTTGAGTCCCCATTAAGGGGCTAGATGATAGAGCTGACCTGTGATTTGCGCACTGCTCACTCACGGATTGCAACGTAGTACATGTTGCATAGCAATACAACAATACATAATTACCGATTACATTGTATGTTAGCACAGAATCCCACACAGACAGGGATTTACATTTTAACACTGTTACTTAGAGATCACTGATCTATTATCCACTGTCTGTGTCTTGATCTTTGAATGTGCTTGTATGAATGTTATGTAATATAACTTTAATTTAGGGAAAATAGCCAGAAATCGCTGACTCTGTTTGATCAGAGCAGTAAGAAGGCAGGAGGACGACTTTGAGCGCATAGCTTATTTTGCAGTCAGTGTGAATACTAGTGCGAGTTGTTTTGGTTTGATTTCTCCATACCCTGCTATCACCCTTTTCCCTAATCCATTATCATTCAGTCAATCCACGCTAAACCAGGCCCTTAAGCCCTTATTTTAACTTCAGATGTTATATCACATGGCTGATGATTTATGATTAATGGAATTTTGGAAGTGACTTTCCCATTCTTCTAGTAAGCCTACTATAGCATCTCTTTAATTATAGATGGATGCTGGACAGCCAGTTTTTACTACCCATTCCTTCTAATTGGCTGCAGCACCTCATCTATGGTAATGTCTTCTTTGCATATATGTTAAATAAAGTGTATTTTTACATTCTTTTTTGTATGTACCATAGTGTATAATTCTGCACTTGGCTTAAATGCCATAAATCCCCTCACCTTCCCTAACTATATTACTAGATCCCTTTATAACACAGCACTATAGTACCAATACTTACACATTGGCCTCAGACCCAATTAAATGCTTTACTGTATTTTTGTAATTTTTCAACCAGTGTGCAGCAAAATAAAGCTCAAATTTATAAAGAATTAAGAGTCTGAAATATATTTGTGATTATATAAGGCTTAAACCATTTTATCGTATATATATATATATATTGCACTGGGTGAGCATCCACCCATTTGTTCTGCTGCTGCTCCACTTAGTGAGAATTTGTCAAAGCAATCTGCTGTATCCACATCTAGCTGTCACATTTTTGATGTACATATACAACCATATCTTGCTGCTCCTCTGCTGCCATGGATACTCACTAGCCCATGTGTTCTCCTCCTCTGCTGTCCTTAAAGGGACAACAAATCAAAGTTACATTTTTATGATTCAATTAGAGAGTGCCATTTTAAACAACTTTTTAATTTCTGTTATCAGATTCTCTTGATATCTTTTATTTACAGAGCAGCTGAGCACAATGGGTGAGCCAATGACAATAGGCATATATGTGCAAATACCAATCACCATCTAGTTTCCAGTAATGTATTGCTATGCCTGAGTTATGCTCTTCAAGAAAGGATCCCTAGAGAATAATGCTGATATGATAACAGAAGTGAATTGAACATTTGATCAAAATTGCATGCTCTAATCTAAATCATGAAACCCATTAAAGGGACATAATACTTATATGCTGAATCCCTGTTTTCAGCTGTGCAAATAGTGTAGCGGGCTGCGTGTGCGCAGTTGCACTTCAAAGCTCAGTCTGATTGTAGTTACAAGCACGGGAGCGTGCTCTCAGTAAATTACATAGGGTGCATGGTGAGGCTCCGATTGGTGGAAAGAGCTATCAGTCAAATCACACAATAAGAAAATCTGTGACAGAGGCTGAATTAAAGCAGTCAACAAAGCCTCACAAAACCTGTGCTTTATCAAAGTTGAATTAGAGTGGAAATAAAATAAGCACATTGATATGGGTAACATTACTAGAGGTTTCAATATTTTAAAAGTTAGTGAGGTGAATTTACCATCACTTTAAAATGAATAGGGAAATAACATTAGTGTGCATGAGGCACGCTCCCTACAGGTCCCAGGACAGGCATACTGATTTGCTGCTTAGTGTCCTTTACAATGGGGTGTGAATACTTAGGACATGTTGAGGTAAAACATCTTTCTTTTTACATAGAGATGTTCAGGTGATATATATATATATATGTCAGATTTTTGCAGCTATGCTGCATTACTTTCAAGTGTTTCAACGTTTGGGTATCAAGTTCCTTTAACACATTCTCCATAGGCAATAATGGAGAATGAATTTCATGACATGTAAAAATCTTAAAAAAACAGGATAACCAAACAGACCAGTGGAAAAGTTGTGAATGAAACAAAAACATACATTTTGTATTGATTTTTTTTCTGTGCACGTCTGATAAATAGTAAATTCTGTTGGTAATTCTGTATGAATTTAATTGTTCTAATAACTGATAAATCAAGAGTAGTACTAAATGCAATTGATTTTCTTTTCCTTTAAATTTTTAATTTGAATGTTAGAATTAACTGAGTAGATATTTAAAATGTGTTTTTTTATCAGACTATGCCTATTAAATGCTGCACTTTTAGAGTAACAAGGCCAATATTCCTGCAATATGACCATATTTGGTGATGCAAATCTATTGTTGCAGTACCTGGCTGGAGTTGGTTGAAGCATCACTTGGAGACTAGCATGGATATTTCTCCTCTCAACTATTGAAGGAAATCTCCACGCCTACTCCCTCCTATTTGTACCACAACACTGTGTCCTCTACTGTCCTAGTCCTACCAGAACCAATACCTATCAACACCCATTGACTTGATGGCCAGAAATAGCCATCAGTGTTATTAGATCAGTACAACTATTGCTTATTTGAATTATGTTGCAAGCAGGAGGAAGTCAGTCTTCTCATTTATCTCACGGATTCACTTAGTTCATCCAGATATCTAGGGAGCGATCATGTTGGCTAATGGCAATGTGGATTTCCCCTTGCTCCATTCCATATGCATCACTTCCAATCTCTGCCTGGTGATCCCTAGTACAAAAAAGTAGTGTTATCTCAAATTGTCACAAGTTGTAGCAGCACAAAAGGAAAGGCAGGTGCCCAAAGCAGCAAATGAGCAGCAGTATATATTGATATTAATAAAAACATACTGTCAGTTAGCTGCATGTGTCTGGAGCTCTATATGGCAGCAATTTTTCAAGAATGATTTTAACAGTCTTTGCACTATATGGAAGCAGTGTACTGTTCACACAATGTATAACAATGGTAAAATGCACTGTTGCAAATTTGCTACCAGACATTTGCTATTTTAGAATCCTTTGTCCTGTGGAAAAAAGCAACTTTGTCAAGATTAGCTACCTCGACGTGCGCATAACCACAATTATGTAATTGCATTCCACAGATGATTCAAAATAATCTTTGTAATGCAATGACATAATGATAGGCATGCACACAGGCTCGGGTAGCTAATCTCAACGGAGATGTAAATGAGTATCCTATTAAATGTTAAAGCGGTAATCTCCATGCGCGCATGCGTACTGTAAACTGTCTTTAGCTAATTCTGACAGTGTGTTACCCTACAAATAGGTATTAGCCTGAGAAAACAGTATTTCTGAGACTGAAAAACGCGTTGCAATTTTTATATTAAATTTCATTTTTATATTAACACTTGCAGTCCCATTTGCTCCTTATTTTAAATCATCCTTTTCTCTCAGACAAGCTACAGTTTACACCTGAGGAACAGTCTGCCGAGCGGCTGCGAAGTTCTGGTCTGCTGTCATTAGCACCTCTTTAGGTGCAGTCTTTTTGCAAGTATTCTGACTTACCACTAGACTATTACTGGTGGGTTGCTGTACTAGGCTATGAGGCCTATCTACCAAGCTGTCAACCGCAAATATGCCGGAATTCTGCATTGTAATTGTTGCGAGATTAATCGGACCTAGTTATCAAAGCCTCAAGACCGGCAAAAGTTGAAATTTGTGACTTAACATACGATCCGCCGGTCTCAATCTGACGCAGATTGATGCTTACGTCATTACAGATGTTCCGAATACACATTCGGCTCTATCTGACACTTTTTCCCAGTTATCAAACTTCTAACAGGTACGCTTGCGTCTTTTCCGACCCAGCATACAGCGTACCTGGTTTTCAATCCGCCACCCTGGAGACCGCGGATGCCATAGAAATCAATGGGAATATGAAAGCAGCGAAAGCTTATATTCAATGCTGCAAGAGAATGAAGCATACCCCATTGATTTCTATGGTAGAAAAAAACTTACGTTAACACCTAACACTCTAACATAAACCCTGAGTCTAAACACCCCTTATCTGCCGCCCGACATCACCACAACCTAAAAAAAATGTATTAACCCCTATCCCGCCGCTCCCCGACACCGCCGCCACTAAATAAACGTATTAACCCTTAAACCTCTGGCATCCCACATCACTACCACTAAGTAAAATCAATAAGCATACAGAACCTTTCACCAATGGTGAATTATTTATCAGGTTAAAAAATTGGCTTTAGCAATGTCAGGTAGAAATAAATATATAACAAAATAGTGTGCCAATTTAAAATTGCTCAGTTTATATTTATTTTACCTTAGGCTCAAAAGACTAAGTTTAATATTTGTGTGGCAATTATGACAGAGAATCAGTTCAAAATGTTCTGAAATAACTGTACACGTTATATAACCTTACAAAAAAACTTTAACCATATAAAAGCAAAGATTGACGTTATCCTCCACATTGCACAAAAAAATGAGGTTGATGACCAAATGTAGGCACTTTGTGGGGCCACAACTACATTAGTTTTGAATGATTAAATTCATTGTAGCTATATACATCTATTATCTAATTTTCTTCATTTTCTTGTTATCCTTTGATGAAAAGCATGAAGGTGTCTACAGGACTATATGGCAGCTGCTGAGCAACGAGGTTATACATTAGCAAGAGCGCTAGATGGCATTACTATTTCCTGTCATGTAATGCGCCAGACATTCGCATACTTCCTTTCTAGATATCTCTTCAAGAAGAATAACATGAGAATGAAGCCGATTTGATAATAGAAGTCAACTGGAAACTTTTTTTTATAATCGTATTCTCTATCAGAATCACAAAAGAACGTTTGGGTTTCCTGTCCCTTTGAGGGCCTCACCAGTATGAACTGTAATGTATGCAAAGTCTTCACATATGAGTGATGTGATATTGCATAGAATGATCAGTCACAACACCACTGCTTTGGAAATTTAGCCCAAACAGGTTTGTGCCAGGTGGAAAAATAAAGGAGTCCAGGCCAATATATGCAAACAAGGCCTTTGGCAAACCTATTTTTGGGCTGATCTTTTATTACTACTAGCAGACAAAGGTACAGCAAGCTTTTCCTACATGTAACAGCTTAAATAAATATAAATATATGTAATTGGTCATTGCAACTCAAACCCCACTGCATCACAAGCAGAGGCAGGACAAAATACATCAGAAAACAAATAATAAAGGAAAAAATAATTTCTCTTAGCAAAACTAAGTTTACTTTTCACGTGGGTTCCCTGCAGACAAGACTTTGTGACATGAGCATCAAATTGGAGTAGGCTAATAGCAAATAAATCATAACACCAGGGGCATGAGGCAACCATTTTAAATGAGGGATCTCTTGTCCTTTTAAATGCAGGTGATTCCCAAAAAAACAGTAATAGCCTACAAGTCCAGGTGTTAGACCAACACACCACTCTCTTAAATGTGGGGTCGCATGTTCAACTAGGATGCAAGTGTGCAAATAAGAAACATTGATCACCTGCCAATTAGGTAGTATAGGCAGATCTATGTAAGGGAAAAGCTTATTATGCAGGTCCTATCTCCCACTATTAACCCGTAAGCCGCCATTCCCCCATGCAAAGTGATAAACTCACATCTAAACCCCCTAACCTAACACCCCATAACTTAACCCAATTTAAAATACCTATAAATTAAATTAAAACTATACTAACTACCTTAAAATAAATAAAACCTTACCTGTAAAATTAAATTAAAACTAAGCTTATCTTTAAAAGAAAAACTACCATTACTTAAAATCAAAATCAAATTACAAACAAAAAAAAATACCCTTTACAAAAATAAAAAAACCTAACATTACAAAAAAAAACCTAACATTTAAAAAAAACAAAAAACCCTGCCATTACAAAAAAAACTACACTTACTAAACATAACAAAAAAAAACTACCAAAAAAAAATAAGTATCCTATTCTAATACCCTTTAAAAAAAAAAAAAAAAACTATTCTAAAAATATCAGAAAACCAAAAAAAAAATCCGTATTTGGGCAGCAAAAGAGCTGAATGCCATTTTAAGGGCAATGCCTATCCAAATTTTAGGGGCAATGGGTAGTTTAAGATTTTTTATATTGGGGGGGGGTGAGGTTTTGCTAATGTTAGGGAGTTATTGTATTTTTTAAGCAAACGAGTTTATTTTTAGAATAGGGTTTTTTATTTTGGGGTATTTTTTTAAGGGGTTTTTGGTCATTTCGTTTGTTATTTTTATAAGGGTAGATTATTATTTTTTGTAATGGTAAGGTTTTTATTTTTTGCAAATGTTAGGGGGTCGATCCGATAAAAATCGTCGCCCGCAAAAGCCGGCGACGCCAATAATTGCGCAGATTTGGTATCACATATACGGCGTAACCTAGAAGTTACGCGCGTATATTTCTGCCGTCGCCCGCAGTTTTTTGGGCCATAGGCAGGTATACCAAACCCGCGCAGTTTGGTATCCAATATGCAGCGTAAGGACTTACGTGGCGAAAATGGAGAAAACTTACTCCATTTTCACCTCGTCACAAAAAGCAGCCGTAAGAAGCCTTACGCTGACTATTGGAGCCCCGTAACTTCCTAAACTGGCTGCTAAAATAAACCTAACACCTAACGCATGCGCAATGTCTATCTCCCTGTCAACCGCGATCTGCTAAACTAAACCTAACACCTAACGCATGCGCAATGTCTATCTCCCTGTCAACCGCGATCCCCCCCCCCGAAATCCCTAATAAAGTTATTACCCCCTAAAACGCCGCTCCCGGACCCCGCCGCCATCTACATAAACTAACCCCCTACTGTGAGCCCCTAAAACCGCCGCCATCTACCTTATCTATCCTGTAATCTGACCCCTTACACCGCCGCCACCTATATAAAAATTATTAACCCCTAATTTAATCTACCTACCCCGCCGCCAGCTATATAAAAATTATTAACCCCTAATCTAATCCCCCTATACCGCCGCCAGCTATATTAATATTATTAACCTCTAATGTAAGCCCCTTACACCGCCGCCATCTCTATTAAAATGATTAACCCCTAATTTAATCTACCTACCCCGCCGCCAGCTATATTATCTATATTAACCCTAAGTATATTATAGTTAATATAGTTATTACATTATATATATTAACTATATTAACCCTAATTATATTAGGGTTAATATAGTTACTATAGTATTTATATTAACTATATTAACTCTATCTAACCCTAACTACATTTATATTAAATTAATCTAATTCATTTATAAACTAAAATATTCCTATTTAAATCTAAATACTTACCTATAAAATAAACCCTAAGATAGCTACAATATAATTAATAATTACATTGTAGCTATGTTAGGGTTAATATTTATTTTACAGGTAAATAGTTAATTATTTTAACTAGGTATAATAGATATTAAATAGTTATTAACTATTTAATATCTACCTAGTTAAAATAATTACCCAATTACCTGTAAAATAAATCCTAACCTAAGTTATAAATACACCTACACTATCAATACATTTAATAAACTACAAACATCTATCTAAAAATACAATTAAATTAACTAAACTAAATTACAAAAAAAAACAAACACTAAATTACAAAAAATAAAAAAAAGATTACAAGATTTTTAAGCTAATTACACCTATTCTAAGCCCCCTAATAAAATAATAAACCCCCAAAATAAAAAAAATTCCCTGCCCTATTCTAAATTAAACAAATTTCAAAGCTCTTTACCTTACCAGCCCTTAAAAGGGCCTTTTGTGGGGCATGCCCCAAAGAATTCAGCTCTTTTGCATTCAACAAATACAATCCCCCCCCCCCATTACAACCCACCACCCACATACCCCTATTCTAAACCCACCCAAACCCCCCTTAAAAAAGCCTAACACTACCCCCCTGAAGATCTCCCTACCTTGTCTTCACCACACCACAATCAGCCACACCACAATCAGCCAATCAGATTGAGCTTGCATTCTATTGGCTGATCGGAACAGCCAATAGAATGCGAGCTCAATCTGATTGGCTGATTGGATCAGCCAATCGGATTGAACTTGAATCTGATTGGCTGATTCAATCAGCCAATCAGATTTTTTTAACTTAATTCCGATTGGCTGATAGAATCCTATCAGCCAATCGGAATTCGGCGGACGCCATCTTGGATGACGTCATTTAAAGGTACCTCATTCCAAGTTCAGCAGTCGGCCGGGATGGATGCTCCGCGGCGGCGGAGCGAAGAAAGAAGATTGAAGATGCCGCCGGAAGAATGAAGACTTTGCTGCCGCTTGGAGGAAGACGTCGCCGGAGGAAGAATTCTTCTTTGCCGCTTGGAGGACGACATCGCCCGGATCGGATCAGGAGTTCGGCCCGGTGTGGTGAAGACAAGGTAGGGAGATCTTCAGGGGGGTAGTGTTAGGCTTTTTTAAGGGGGGTTTGGGTGGGTTTAGAATAGGGGTATGTGGGTGGTGGGTTGTAATGGGGGGGGGGATTGTATTTGTTGAATGCAAAAGAGCTGAATTCTTTGGGGCATGCCCCACAAAAGGCCCTTTTAAGGGCTGGTAAGGTAAAGAGCTTTGAAATTTGTTTAATTTAGAATAGGGCAGGGAATTTTTTTTATTTTGGGGGTTTATTATTTTATTAGGGGGCTTAGAATAGGTGTAATTAGCTTAAAAATCTTGTAATCTTTTTTTTATTTTTTGTAATTTAGTGTTTGTTTTTTTTTGTAATTTAGTTTAGTTAATTTAATTGTATTTTTAGATAGATGTTTGTAATTTATTAAATTTATTGATAGTGTAGGTGTATTTATAACTTAGGTTAGGATTTATTTTACAGGTAATTGGGTAATTATTTTAACTAGGTAGATATTAAATAGTTAATAACTATTTAATATCTATTATACCTAGTTAAAATAATTAACTATTTACCTGTAAAATAAATATTAACCCTAACATAGCTACAATGTAATTATTAATTATATTGTAGCTATCTTAGGCCTAGATTTGGAGTTCGGCGGTAGCCGTCAAAACCAGCGTTAGAGGCTCCTAACGCTGGTTTTGGCCGCCCGCTGGTATTTGGAGTCAGTGATTAAAGGGTCTAACGCTCACTTTTCAGCCGCGACTTTTCCATACCGCAGATCCCCCTACGCCATTTGCGTAGCCTATCTTTTCAATGGGATCTTTCTAACGCTGGTATTTAGAGTCGTTTCTGAAGTGAGCGTTAGAGCTCTAACGACAAAATTCCAGCCGCCTGAAAATAGCAGGAGTTAAGAGCTTTCTGGCTAACGCCGGTTTATAAAGCTCTTAACTACTGTACCCTAAAGTACACTAACACCCATAAACTACCTATGTACCCCTAAACCGAGCTCCCCCCACATCGCCGCCACTCTATTTAAATTTTTAACCCCTAATCTGCCGACCGCCACCTACGTTATACTTATGTACCCCTAATCTGCTGCCCCTAACCCCGCCGACCCCTATATTATATTTCTTAACCCCTAACTTGCCCCCCACAACGTCGCCGCAAGCTACTTAAAATAATTAACCCCTAATCTTCCGACCGCAAATCGCCGCCACCTACGTTATCCCTATGTACCCCTAATCTGCTACCCCTAACATCGCCGACCCCTATATTATATTTATTAACCCCTAATCTGCCCCCCTCAATGTCGCCGACACCTGCCTACACTTATTAACCCCTAATCTGCCGAGCGGACCTGAGCGCTACTATAATAAAGTTATGAACCCCTAACCCGCCTCACTAACCCAACAGCCAATAGAATGCGAGCTCAATCTGATTGGCTGATTGGATCAGCCAATCGGATTGAACTTGATTCTGATTGGCTGATTCCATCAGCCAATCAGAAAATTCATACCTTAATTCCGATTGGCTGATAGAATCCTATCAGCCAATCGGAATTCGAGGGACGCCATCTTGGATGACGTCCCTTAAAGGAACAGTCATTCGTCGTTCAGTCGTCGGTCCGGATGGATGTTCCGCGCTGGAGGTCTTCAGGATCCTGCCGCTTCGCTCCGGATGGAAGACCATAGAAGATGCCGCCTGGATGATGACTTCAATCGGATGGAAGATCCTCTTCTGCCCCGCTTGGATGAAGACTTTGACCGGATCATGGACCTCTTCAGCCCCCGCTTGGGCTTGGATCAGGACATCGGAGGAGCTCTTCAGGACGGATCGGTGAACCTGGTATGGTGAAGACAAGGTAGGAAGATCTTCAGGGGCTTAGTGTTAGGTTTATTTAAGGGGGGTTTGGGTTAGATTAGGGGTATGTGGGTGGTGGGTTGTAATGTTGGGGGGGGGGTATTGTATTTATTCTTTTACAGGCAAAAGAGCTGAAATTCTTGGGGCATGCCCCGCAAAGGGCCCTGTTCAGGGCTGGTAAGGTAAAAGAGCTTGTAACTTTTTTAATTTAGAATAGGGTAGGGAATTTTTTATTTTGGGGGGCTTTGTTATTTTATTAGGGGGCTTAGAGTAGGTGTAATTAGTTTAAAATTGTTGTAATATTTTTATTATGTTTGTAAATATTTTTTTATTTTCTGTAACTTAGATCTTTTTTATTTTTTGTACTTTAGCTAGTTTATTTAATTGTATTTATTTGTAGGAATTGTATTTAATTAATTTATTGATAGTGTAGTGTTAGGTTAATTGTAGGTAATTGTAGGTAGTTTATTTAATTATTTTATTGATAGGGTAGTGTTAGGTTTAATTATATCTTAGGTTAGGACTTATTTTACAGGTAATTTTGTTATTATTTTAACTAGGTAACTATTAAATAGTTCTTAACTATTTAATAGCTATTGTACCTGGTTAAAATAATTACAAAGTTACCTGTAAAATAAATATTAATCCTAAAATAGCTATAATATAAATATAATTTATATTGTAGATATATTAGGATGTATTTTACAGGTAAGTATTTAGCTTTAAATAGGAATCATTTATTTAATAAGAGTTAATTTATTTCGTTAGATAAAAATTATATTTAACTTAGGGGGGTGTTAGTGTTAGGGTTAGACTTAGCTTTAGGGGTTAATACATTTATTAGAATAGCGGTGCGCTCCGGTCGGCAGATTAGGGGTTAATAATTGAAGGTAGGTGTCGGCGATGTTAGGGAGGGCAGATTAGGGGTTAATACTATTTATGATAGGGTTAGTGAGGCGGGTTAGGGGTTCATACCTTTATTATAGTAGCGCTCAGGTCCGCTCGGCAGATTAGGGGTTAATAAGTGTAGGCAGGTGTCGGCGACGTTGAGGGGGGCAGATTAGGGGTTAATAAATATAATATAGGGGTCGGCGATGTTAGGGCAGCAGATTAGGGGTACATAGGGATAACGTAGGTTGCGGCGGTTTACGGAGCGGCAGATTAGGGGTTTAAAAAAATATGCAGGGGTCAGCGATAGCGGGGGCGGCAGATTAGGGGTTAATAAGTGTAAGGTTAGGGGTGTTTAGACTCGGGGTACATGTTAGAGTGTTAGGTGCAGACGTAGGAAGTGTTTCCCCATAGGAAACAATGGGGCTGCGTTAGGAGCTGAACGCTGCTTTTTTGCAGGTGTTAGGTTTTTTTTCAGCTCAAACAGCCCCATTGTTTCCTATGGGGGAATCGTGCACGAGCACGTTTTTGAGGCCGGCCGCGTCCGTAAGCAACTCTGGTATCGAGAGTTGCATTTGCGGTAAAAATGCTCTACGCTCCTTTTTTGGAGCCTAACGCAGCATTTGATTAAACTCTCGATACCAGAGTTAAATTTATGGTGCGGCCAGAAAAAAGCCTGCGGAGCGTTAGCAGCCCTTTTACCGCCGAACTCCAAATCTAGGCCTTAGGGTTTATTTTATAGGTAAGTATTTAGATTTAAATAGGAATATTTTAGTTTATAAATGAATTAGATTAATTTAATATAAATTTAGTTAGGGTTAGATAGAGTTAATATAGTTAATATAAATACTATAGTAACTATATTAACTATATTAACCCTAATATAATTAGGGTTAATATAGTTAATATATATAATGTAATACCTATATTAACTATAATATACTTAGGGTTAATATAGATAATATAGCTGGCGGCAGGGTAGGTAGATTAAATTAGGGGTTAATCATTTTAATAGAGATGGCGGCGGTGTAAGAGGCTTACATTAGGGGTTAATAATTTTAATATAGATGGCGGCGGTGTTAAGGGCTCACTTTAGGGGGTTATAGATATAATATAGCTGGCGGCGGGGTACGGGAGCGGCGGTTTAGGGGTTAATAACTTTATTAGGTTGCGGCGGGGTACGGGAGCGGCGGTTTAGGGGTTAATAGCTTTTTTATTGTTAGGATAGTGAGGGGGGATAGCGGATAGAGGGTTAGACATGTCGGGCTATGTTAGGGAGGCGTGTTAGACAGTGCGGGCTATGTTAGGGAGGCGTGTTAGACAGTGCGGGTGTTTTAGACTTTAGTCAGGTTTTATAGGCGCCGGCAGATTCTAACGTGGCGCAAGTCACTGGCGACGCCAGAAATTTGTACTTGCGCAGATTTCTGGACATCGCTGGTTTGTCAGACTTACGGCACGTTAGCATCTGGCGGCGACCTATATGGGATGGCTCGAGTTGCGAGCTGAAACTGCGGGCGACGCCGGTCTCCTCGCTTGCGCCGCAAACTGCGATCGATATCGGATCGCGCCCTAGGTTTTTTATTTTTTTGTAATGTAAGTGTTTTTTTTTTGTAATGTAATTTTATTTTTTTAAGTAAGCCTAAGTTTTAATTTAATTTTACAGGTATGTTTTTATTTATTTTAAGGTAGTTAGGATATTGTTTAGTTCATTTATGGGTATTTTAACCCTTTAAGGACACAGCTTTCAGTTTGCTCAATTGTTTTATGACGGAAAAATTCTGTCATATGTCCTTAAGAGGTTAATTGGGGTTAAGTTAGGGGGTGTTAGGTTAGGGGGTTTAGAGGTGAGGGATGGTGATTTAGGGGTTAATAGTTTTATTTAGTGTTGGCGATGTGGGGGGATGGCAGTTTAGGGGTTGTGTAGTTTATGGGTGTAAGTGTAGTTTGTAAGGTATTGTTTTTTGTGCAACTTTTTAGTTTAGTAAAACAAATTAACACAGCTCTTAGATCGCTAGGGCAATCACAATATATATATATATATATATATATATGGGACAAAGAAAATATCAGCGCTAAAATATAGTTATCAGAAACTGCAAAATGATTCAGTGTAACCTATAAGATCTATACATATGTATTATAAACAAATAGACAATATAGGTGACCACAATCTGGGCCAGATAATAAATATAGGTAAACACTGTCTGAAGTCTGAAGTTAACAACAAACACGTGAGGGGACCGGAGCTACTGATTGGTTGGCCGATTGAATCGCTCAGACAGAAGTTGGCGGGAAAGTGCTAAGATTGAATATCATACAGTCCAAAAGGGGATCCAGGAGAGACTGACAAGGTGTTTTGATTAAGAAGAAAAGTGTGATATATCCACCTTCTGGCACTGGTCTTAAAGGGGAAGAAAGCTGTACAGCGGATAACAACTTTCACATCCATCTCAGGCTGCATATAGCCTCCACGCTAATTCCTAATCCTTACCTCATCTGGATTGAGGTCTCAACAAAAAAATATATATATATATATATATATATATATATATATATATAAAAAAAAATATATATATATATATATATATATATATATATATATATAGATGAGTAGGGTGCAAGGCTAGGTGTTCCCATGGATTAGGGGAGTTATATGGTATGCATGAAAGTGGTAATTTTGCTGTAAAATGGCTGACTAAACAATATATTCAGTGTATATCCTAAAACTGGTAATAAGGTTTAAACCATCTATTCCGTCCTCCTTACTGTCTAATACCTTATCTAGTAAATAAGACACAACACCACTTGTTTGGGAGAAAGAACCGGTCACGGTTCACGTTTATTAAATAAACGCTTTAACTAGTGCCTAAGCGTTATTCTGTTTACCCTTAGGCACTTGATCAACCTATCAACGAAACTTGGCAACAAGTTCGTAATCCTGAACGTTGGCGGCATCTCACTCTAACCTAGCCCCTACTAGCAGATGGTCAAGGCCCCTTTCGATACCTGCAGGGTGACACCCGGCTGTCACGCCCCATGGCACTCAGAGACAGCTGTGATGTTCAGAAGTCTTCGGTCCAATTGCGAGGGAGAGGACCCCCAGGCCGGCGCCTGGCAGGCATAACCCCTCCCTTTTCCAGGACCGTCACTCTTCTCTCCTTGTGCCCGCTCCCCAGGGCATTGAGCACCCACCAGCTGAGGCATATTCAACCAACCTAGTAAGGCACCCCCTGACAGCCGAATCGTACAACCCAACCGCAGGGGTGGATGGCTACATTAAAGGCTCGGTCTTACTGCAGGCTAGCTCAATTAAACCTACCCCCGCCGAGCCAACTCACCCTATTCAGCCGCATCGTAGCCACCATTCTCCTCTTCCAGGGACGGGTGGGTGGGGAAACCTTCTCCTTGAAGTCTGGAAACCGAAAGAGGCTGATCTCACTGCTGCAGGACCCTATAAAGGTAAGAAACAGACACCTCCTCTCCACTTGCAACATTGTAACAACACAATTTAGCATTACTCCAGACTTCAAGTTGGTAAACCCTTAATTATGTTACAGGCCCACTAGAGGGCCCTCCACTGCCATAAGGTTTAAACCATCTATTCCGTCCTTCTTACTGTCTAATACCTTATCTAGTAAATAAGACACAACACCACTTGTTTGGGAGAAAGAACCGGTCACGGTTCACGTTTATTAAATAAATGCTTTAACTAGTGCCTAAGCGTTATTCTGATTACCCTTAGGCACTTGATAAACCTATCAATGAAACTTGGCAACAAGTTTGTAATCCTGAACGTTGGCGGCATCTCACCCTAACCTAGCCCCTACTAGCAGATGGTCAAGGCCCCTTTCGATACCTGCAGCGTGACACCCGGCTGTCACGCCCCATGGCACTCAGAGAGAGCTGTGATGTTCAGAGGTCTTCGGTCCAATTGCGAGGGAGAGGACCCCCAGGCCGACGCCTGGCAGGCATAACCCCTCCCTTTTCCAGGACCGTCACTCTTCTCTCCTTGTGCCCGCTCCCCAGGGCATTGACCATCCGCCACAAGAGCCAGGTGAACTCTTGCCGCCAATACAAACCAACAGGAACCCAGTAATAAACATAACTTAACTATAACATAACAACAATACCATAACAATATTAAACAGATTGCAACATCAACCATTTCAGCACATACATTAGCGAACAATCATCAACAATGCTCCCCTGATGTCCCATAGGAACATGTCCAGCCCCACGTCCGTAAGGTGGACTCCGTCAGGCCTAAATAGGTCCCTTTTGTCGGCCGTGATATTTTCGTGTGTGATCACGAAACCCCCAAGGCCCGTGACCGCTCTTCCCATCTCCCTGTTCACCTACTTGCTCACATTATATGCAGCCCACTGTGTGACAATGTGCCGCCAATGCAGTCGAGCAACTACATTTGACCACCCCAAAGTCACACCCTGCAACCAAGTGTGCATCCAGTGCACGTCCGCTGTCATTCTCTTAATTAAATCCAGCGCGGGCAATGCCCTCAAATCATTTCCACCGAGGTGCAGCACTAAAACATTAGGCCGACCCCACCTTTTGTGTGCCTCTTGAAAAGTGCCGGCAAATCGGCCCACAACAATCCCCTGCGCCCTAACCACCGAAAGCTTGCCTTGGACGTTGGGAATCCAAGTTGCTGTCCCTCCGGTGATCGCAACGCTCTGAGATGAGCCCAGTAGATGTATGAATGCCCTTTTATCCCTACACGAACCGGAGGCGCTTTCACATTTACAACACCTGGTAAAACAGAGTACACCACCATGAAATACCATCCCTTCACAACCGGGGTCCCCAAAGAAAAGCCCCCTTCTTGGAAACTATTGACCCTTAACATGCCTGTGTTATAGCATTGCCCTTTAGTTGGCCTAATATAAGTTTTGTACTGGGTTGATTTCCATCTACCCATGCGCTTGATCTCTGCCGCCGGAATTCCCTTTTGAGCTGTGCTAGTTGCCGCGCCTATTCTAAAGGAATGCGGGGCGATCCTGCTCGGATCCAACCCTGCCTGCTTTGCCGTTTTCGCCAGTACCTGGCGGAATTGAAAAACCGACAGGGCCAAACCGTCCTCATGAATCAGGAGCAGTTGTCCCCCTGCCGGCCTCACCTTAAGGTATTTCTCCACACAAACCACTGGACAGCAATCCTCAAACTCCTGTCGTTCAAGGGGTAACCATGCCCCCGCCCCCTCCTGGTCCGTCTTGGACCTGGGCACAAATAAAAGGAGCCCCCCATCCGTCGGACGGACGTGCTCCAACTGTACTCCCCCGCAGCCCTTATCTTTGGCCGAAGCGACAAGCTCCCCAACCCTGAGAGCTCCCGCAAACGCCAACGCAAATGCCGTTCTAAAAAGAAGCTGCTCGTATTCAGATTTGCATACCCTTGCAATGCCCTTCGCTAGTGCCCGCAATCTCTCCTGGGTAATGGTCTCCCTCCGATCTTTTTGATGGGGGCCAACCTACCCCACCCCTTCAGCACCTTCCTAACTAGGAAGGTTCCGGAGTGATCCACAAAACCAAGTGCCTTATTAAAGAAGGCCAACACCGATAGCCGACCGCTAGCGCCGGCCCTACTCACCCCCTCCTTACGCAGCAATGCCAAACAATCTAGCACCAGCACCCTAGTAGCCCTTTGTACCTGTACACCTCTGAGTTGACAGAAAGCCTCCCAGCTGTTCCAGTGACTCTTATATGCTGACCATGTCCTTGGCGCCAAAGATGCCTTAACCAAGGCTAGGATGCTCGTCCAACCTTCAACAGCTGCCAAAGAGAAGAAGGGCATGTTAACCCCTCCTCTGCTGCCATGGGTGCCGCTGCCCTAAACTGCTCCCATTTAAATCGAGAGAGTGCATCCGCAATAACATTCTGCACTCCGGGACGTGTTTTGCGGTAAAATGTATATTGCTCTGCAAACATCGTAACACCAGATGACGCAGATAGCACACAACTGCTGGCGAGGACGCAGACAGCCTGTTAATGGCGTACACCACACTCAGGTTGTCTGTCCAGAACACCACCACTTTATTGGCCAATCTACCACCCCAGATATCCATTGCCACAACTATAGGGAATAATTCCAAAAGCGTCAGATTTTTGGTATATCCCGCAGCTATCCAGTCCCTCGGCCATGGAGCAGCGCTCCATTCTCCATCGAGGTATGCTCCGTACCCGAATCCCCCCCGCTGCATCCGTGTACAGATTTATTGCCTTGTTGGGTACTTTCCTACCCCTCCATAGGCACACACCATTAAAATTCTCCAAGAATTTCTCCCATACCACCAGGTCCTCCCTGACATCCGCTGTAATGCGTGTCCATTTTGCATGACTGGTAGGGCCCTTCAAAAGGCCCTCCAATTGACGGTTAAAAGCCCTTCCCATAGGGATAACCCGTCCCGCAAAATTCAGGAGGCCCAGCAGCGACTGGACCTCTTTGATTGTGACCTTGTCCACCTCCCTAAACCTCCGCACCGCCTCCAACATCCGGATCACCTTATCCATGGGCAGCCTGCATTCCGCCTGCACAGTGTCTATTTCTATGCCCAGAAATGTGAGGCAGGTGCACGGCCCCTGCGTTTTCTCGTCCGCAAGTGGCACGCCAAATCGCGCCATCATATCCTGCATGACTTCCATGAGCTGTTCGCACTCCGTAGAACCGGCTCTCCCTACCAACAAGAAATCGTCCAAGTAGTGAGCCACCGCTCCCCCACCTGACGCCTTGTACACCACCCAATGCAGGAATGAGCTAAAACACTTGAAGAGGGAACAGGACAATGAGCAGCCCATTGGCAAGCACCTGTCCACGTAATATTCCCCTTCGAACTTCATGCCTATTAGTCTGAATGCCGAAGGGTGCAGTGGAAGCAGCTGGAAAGCCGACTCGATGTCTAGCTTCGCTAGCAGTGCACCCGGCCCACATGCCCTGACTACGTCCAGCGCACAATCAAATGATTGATAGTGCACCGAACTAAGCACAGGGTCAATGGGGTCATTAACTGACTCCCCTTTTGGGAAAGAAAGGTGATGTATCAATCTGAACTTTCCTTCCTCTTTTTTGGGCACCACACCCAATGGGGAGATCACCAGATCTTCCAACGGGCAGGTGGAGAATGGCCCAGACACCCTGCCCAGCGCCACCTCTTTGGCCAACTTTTCCCTGCGGGAATTCGTAGGCCGTTTTCAAATTCTTGTGCACCGGAGAACCCACAACCTGCCCAGTGAGGGGTATGCGGAAACCCCATTCCAGCCCTGACATCAGCAGCTCAGCTGCCCCCCTGTCAGGGTAGATCGCCAGCCATATCAACATGGCTTGCAACTTAAGCGGAGTTGGTGCTCTTGACTGCAACTCCCGGCTTAGGCGTGATTTTGGACTGTCCCACGTCCTTTCGCTTTCCACAATCCGTGCCTGGGTGGGGCCCTGCACAGTATTTGCAGATGTAACGAAAGGAGCAGCTGCTCCCCCTATCACACTGCTTATCCTGGAATTTCCAGCACTCCCTTCCATTCCTACCAAGTCGCGCCCCCTGGTGTGGCGGCGCTTGACGTGACGCCACGGGGGAGGGAGAACCGCCCTCCACTTCCAGTTTGGACCACAAATGCATATCTTGTGTCCCAAAGTGCAGCAGAGGGTTACCTACCATTTTCCTCCTAAAGGCCATGTCGTATTCACGCCATGCGCCTTCCTTGAATCTCGTACGGATATCCTCTATGGTATCCTGGTACTTAAACAAATTGTGCCCCTGCAACGGCCATCTGTCCACATAGCATGCAGCCAGTACTCGGAAGCATTTAAGCCATTCCTCGTACGTCTCCGGCCTACGCACTTTCTTTGGGCCAGAGCCATCTGCCGCTCTTTCTTTAGCCCTAAACGCATCTAGAGAGAGCTCGAAAACGTTAACTTATCTGCCCTCCTGTATCTTTTTAACAACCTTCAATTTTAGATGGCCATATAGCGAGTGGACCAAACAGGGGTAAGTGTCCCCTGTGCCGCCACTGTACATGGCACCGGGCCCGCTGGCGCTATCGCGCCTCCTAAAGCTTGCGATCCCTGTACCTCAATTGCCTGATTCCTAGCGCCTGCCCTGTCTTTCACTTGTGTCGACGCCATCTTCTTGATCCACCTGAACATCCTGCGCTGACCCTTCCCCACTAACCCAAGGTCATCCCCCCTATCAGACCCTGACCCACTTGTGGAAGACCCCGTATCAGTGTGCATAATGTCTGGTGCATGGCACTCACCATTGCCTTGTATTCCTCCTCCTGAAGGAGTCGCTGGTACCGCAGCACTCTGAACTCCGCTGGGCCCTGCCAGTGCTAGGGCGCTGCTGGGGCTTGATGCCATTCCTACTGTTGTGCTTGCGGGAGCCTGTTGAGACAAAACAACTCGGGGAGTACTCCGGTCTACGAGAGGAGCAACAGTTGAGGCACCCTCTCTCCCCTCTCCCTGTCTCCCCCCCGCCGACATACCAAGAACATTAGCCACAGCATTTCTGATAACCACCTCCTGCGCAGCCCCCTCCCGGGCGAGAACACTAAACCCAGGCTGGGGCCTCGCAGAATCCACCACACGTAATGCTGCCTCTACAGCTCTCCTGATCATATCCTCATCCACACCGCCATGTGACTGCCCACCACTCGGTGTGTGCCCACTATCATACTGCATATCATTCAGCATGTCACCCTGTCTCACCAAGCCCCCAGACCTAAATTGAGTTATCCCCGCATGTACCCACCCCCTATGTGGTCCATGCGTCATTCGTGTCTCCAATCGACCATGCGTCCCCTCAGGCCTACAGGCCTCTGATAATGCATCTGCGCCCACATACATCCGGCTCATGCCCCCTCTCATGCAAGCTTGGCCAAATGTGTCCCCTGCACCAGTGCGCCGCTCTGCAGCACCACTCTCTCCCACATCAACCGCGGGCCTCTGCCCTTTCCCTGCATCTATCTTGAGCCACCGACTGCGTGCTAGTGCTCGGCCGCTCCCTAGGCCCTCCAACTGAACACACCGCTCTGACTGCCACACCTTATGAACCCGTAGTTGTACCGCGATCTGCCGCCATGCGCGCATGCGCACTATTAACAGGCATACCCACGTGAGGATCAACTGCGCCACTCGCTCTCCACCCGGCACCCGGACCATCAGCCATGCCCCTGCCAGGTAAGTATCCCCCACTGCTCCCCGCCTGCCTAACTGTTGCCTGTGGGGCTCCGGTCGCGCGAGGCAGTCCTCTCCCGGTCGTCTCTTCCCTCAAAATGGCGGCCGCAATCTCCCTCCTCCTCAGAAGTCTCGGAGGAGGAGAACTCGCGGGAACCGCCATTCAAAGGGCCAGACTCCGCTGCGCACTCTGCAATGTTACTGGGCCTTGGGCTTGCTCCCTCACCTCCGGCAGCCCCGGCGACAGCCGCGCCCAGCCCCTGGTCCCCCTGTGGGAACCTATAATTGAAAGACTGGGCTAAGGCCAAGACCGCCGCCATGGCCGCCGGCGGCAAGGCCGCAAATTTCCCAACCATGCTGGCCCCAGCTTCCACTGGGGGTACCGGACCCTGTAATGTCCCTGGGCCACTCTCAGGCCCCACCATACGCTCCCTCCCAGATTCAACAACCCTGCCAGTCTGCGGCCCTGGGTTGGGGGCTGCCCCCTTCTCCCCACTAATCTGGGCCTTACCCCTAGGGCCTGTAACCCCTGAATTTCCCCCTGCCTTCACTTTTCCTCTATTAAAACTCCTAGCAGGAGGGGATTTTTGGGGAATGGGGGGTACCAGATCCTCTGACTCAGGCTCCTGTCTTTGCTTTGCAGGTCCCTTCTTCCTTGCAGACATCTCCACCACCTCCCTGTAACACTTGGGAGGCACAGATTTTCTCCTGGATCTCTCCAGGCTTCACTTCTAGAATCTTCAGCCAACTTCAGAAACCTTCTCCTTGAAGTCTGGAAACCGAAAGAGGCTGATCTCACTGCTGCAGGACCCTATAAAGGTAAGAAACAGACACCTCCTCTCCACTTGCAACATTGTAACAACACAATTTAGCATTACTCCAGACTTCAAGTTGTTAAACCCTTAATTATGTTACAGGCCCACTAGAGGGCCCTCCACTGCCATATGCTTTTAGGCAAGTACAGAATGTCTAGGAGTGCACAAACAATTCTTGCACCAGGGCCCTCTGTTCATTTGTCCTCCTCTGGTGTCAGAGAAGCATTGCCTCCCACAGAGCAGTGTTGGCAAGAATACCTTCAAACATAGTTTTTTTCCCTTTATAACATTTCCCTGGAAATCTCAATACAGATCCCTTTATAACACAGCACTATAGTACCAATACTTATACTTTTCAACCAGTGTGCAGCAAAATAAAGCTCAAATTTATAAATTATTAAGAGTCTGAAATATATTTGTGATTATATAAGGCTTAAACCATTTTATGGTATATATATATATATATATATATATATATATATATATATATATATATATATATATATATATATATATATATATATATATATATATATATATATATATATATATATATATATATATATATATATATATATATATATATATATATATATATATATATATATATATATATATATATATATATATTGCACTGGGTGAGCATCCACCCATTTGATTTGCTGCTGCTCCACTTAGTGAGAATTTGTCAAAGCACTCTGCTGTATCCACATCTAGCTGTCACATTTTTGATGTACATATACAACCATATCTTGCTGCTCCTCTGCTGCCATGGATACTCACTAGCCCATGTGTTCTCCTCCTCTGCTGTCCTTAAAGGGACAACAAATCAAAGTTACATTTTTATGATTCAGTTAGAGCATGCCATTTTAAACAACTTTTCAATTTCTGTTATCAAATTCTCTTGACATCTTTTATTTACAGAGCAGCTGAGCACAATAGGTGAGCCAATGACAATAGGCATATATGTGCAACTACCGATCACCAGTTAGTTTCCAGTAATGTATTGCTATGCCTGAGTTATGTTCTTCAAGAAAGGATCCCTAGAAAATAATGCTGATTTGATAACAGAAGTGAATTGAACATTTGTTCAAAATTGCATGCTCTATCTAAATCATGAAACTTTAATTTTAGCAGTACTGTCCCATTAAAGGGACATAATACTTATATGCTGAATCACTGTTTTCAGCTGTGCAAATAGTGTAGCGGGCTGCATGTGCGCAGTTGCACTTCAAGGCTCAGTCTGATTGTAGTTACAAGCACGGGAGTGTGCTCTCAGTAAATTACATAGGAAGCATGGTGAGGCTCCGATTGGTGGAAAGAGCTGTCAGTCAAATCACAGAATAAGAAAATCTGTGACAGAGGCTGAATAGAAGCAGTCAACTGAGCCTCACAAAACCTGTGCTTTATCGAAGTTGAATTTGAGTGGAAATAAGCACATTGATATGCTTAACATTACTAGAGGTTTCAATATTTTAAAAGTTAGTGAGCTGAATTTACCATCACTTTAAACTGAATAGGGAAATAACATTAGTGTGCATGAGGCACGCTCCCTACAGGTCCCGGGACAGGCATACTGATTTGCTGCTTAGAGTCCTTTACAATGGGGGGTGAATACTTAGGACATGTTGAGGTAAAACATCTTTCTTTTTTACATAGAGATGTTCAGGTGATATTTTTTTAGTCAGATTTTTACAGCTATGCTGCAATGCATCACTTTCAAGTGTTTCAACGTTTGGGTATCATGTTCCTTTAACACATTCTCCATAGGCAATAATGGAGAATTAATTTCATGACATGTAAAAATCTTAAAAAAGCAGGCTAACCAAACAGGTCAGTGGAAAAGTTGTGAATGAAACAACAAAAACATACATTTTGTATTGATTTTTTTTTCTGTGCGCGTCTGATAAATAGTAAATTCTGTTGGTAATTCTGTATGAATTTAATTGTTCTAATAACTGATAAATCAAGAGTAATACTAAATGCAATTGGTTTTCTTTTCCTTTAAATGTTTATTTTGAATGTTAGAATGAACTGCCTAGATATTTTAAATTTGTATTTTTATTAGACTATGCCTATTAAATGCTGCAATTTTTTAGAGTAACAAGGCCAATATTCTTGCAATATGAGCATATTTGATTATGCAAATCTAATGTTGCATTATCTGGCTGGAGTCGGTTGAAGCATCACTTGGAGACTAGCATGGATATGTCTCCTCTCAACTGTTGAAGGAAATCTCCATGCCTAATATGAGCAATTTTAACTTTATAAAAGTGTACACAAATTATAGGACACAAGTCAACACAGAATGATAGCAGCTAATTAGCGCTAATGGGAATAGAGAGCAAAGGACTAAAATAAATAACAATAAGGATAAATTTCATATGGTAGAAGAGGACAAAAAAAAAAAACAGATCATAATCTGTACTTGATATGTAATGCTTACACCTAACCATCTGTAGCTTCTTTAGCAGAACAGAAATAAAGGGGTATATTTATATCTACAAGTGTCAGTTTTTAGGGATAAAACCCAAAGTAATTTACATACATTTTACTACTGGTGGTGCTATATATATCACAAGTATAGCTATGTATGTTTAAGATTTATTTGTAACCCACACTACCTTTGCTTTTAGCTATTATAATGTTAATGCTGCCATAAATTAATAATGCCCCCATCTATGTTTAGACCCTTTGGTATTCTAGTTTGTAAACAAAAAATCCAGAAAGCCTCTCTATGGAGGAGTCTACTGGTTCTAATCTAATAGCCCTATCAAAATACCCCCCCCCCCCCAATAAAAAAACCCTAGCATACAATAAACTACCAATGGCCCTTAAAAGGGCCTTATGTGGGGCATTGCCCCAAATATATCAGCTCTTTTACCTGTAAAAAAAAAATTACAAATACTCCCCCAACAGTTAAACCCACCACCCAACCAATCAACCCCCCCAATAAAAAACTAAAATAGCCTAAGCTCCCCATTGCCCTGAAAAGGGCATTTGTATGGACATTGCCCTTAAAAGGACATTTAGCTCTTTTACATGCCCAGACCCTAATCTAAAAATAAAACCCACCCAAATAACCCTTAAAAAAACTAGCACTAACCCTCGACGATCCACTTACAGTTCTTGAAGTTTCGCTTGAAGGATCCAGCCGGAGAAGTCCTCATCCAGGAGGCAAGAAGTCTTCATCCGTGCGGCCTCTTCCATCTTCATCCAGCCAGAGATGTCTTCAACTAGGCAGCAAGAAGTCTTCATCCAGACGGCATCTTCTATCTTCATCCATCCGGCGAGGAGCAGGTCCATCCTGAAGACATCCGGTGCGGATCCTCTTCATATGGTCGCCGCTATAAACTGGAAATTTAATGCAAGTGACGCCATCCAAGATGGCGTCGCTTGCATTCCTATTAGCTGAAAGATTTCAATCAGCCAATAGGATTAGAGCTGCTAAAATCCTATTGGCTGTTCCAATCAGCCAATATGATTGAGCTCTCATCCTATTTGCTGTTCCAATCAGCCAATAGAATGAGAGCTCAAATCCTATTGGCTGATTGGAACAGCCAATAGAATGGGAGCTGCTCAAATCCTATTGGCTGATTTGAACAGCCAATAGGATTTTAGCAGCTCTAATCCTATTAGCTGATTGAAATCTTTCAGCCAATAGGAATGCAAGGGATGCCATCTTGGATGGCGTCACTTGCATTGAAGCTCCAGTTTACGGCGGCAACCGTATGAAGAGGATGCTCTGCGCCAGATGTCTTCAGGATGGACCCGCTCTGCGCCGGATGGATGAAGATAGAAGATGCTGTCTGGATGAAGACTTTACCGGCTAGATGAGAATGGAAGAGACTGCCCGGATGAAAACTTCTTGCCGCCTGGATGAGGACTTCTCCTGCTGGATGGATCTATCAAGCAGGTCTTCAAGAACTGTAAGTGGATCGTCGGTGGTTAGTATTAGGTTTTTTTAAGGGTTTTTTGGGTAGGTTTTTTTTTAGATTAGTGTCTGGGCATGTAAAAGAGCTACATGCCCTTTTAAGGGCAATGCCCATTCAAATGCCCTTTTCAGGGCAATGGGGAGCTTAGATTAATTTAGATAGGTTTTTTATTTGGAGGGCTGGTTGGTTGGGTGGTGGGTTTTACTGTTAGGTGAGTGTTTGTATTTTTTTTTACAGGTAAAAGAGCTGATATCTTTGGGGCAATGCCCCACAAAAGGCCATTTTAAGGGCCATTGGTAGTTTATTGTAGGCTAGGTTTTTTTTTTATTTTGGGGGGGCGGCTTTTTTATTTTGATAGAGCTTTTAGATTAGGTGTAATTCTTTTTTAATTTTTGATAATTTGTTTTTTTATTTTTCGGAATTTAGTTGTTTTTTTTTTGTAAATTAGTATTTGTTTTTTTCTGTAATTTAGTACTTTTAATATTGTTTAATTGTATATTTAAATAATTTGAGTACGTTAGGATTCTTTAATATGTAATTTATTTAATTTAATTGGTAGTTTAATTTAATTTAAGTATAATAGGGTAGGTTAATTAATAGTTTAAAATAGTTTATTTTAATTCTATAGGTAAGTTTTAATTTATATTAAAATAGGGATGTTGTAATTCTAATTAAAGTTAGGGGGTTGTTAGGTTTAGGGGTTAATAGCTTAATTTCGTTTTTGGCAGTGGGGGGGCTGACATTTTAGGGGTTAATAGGTTTAGTTAGTGGTAGTGATGTGGGAGGCCAGAGGTTTAGGGGTTAATACGTTTATTTTGTGGTGGCGGTGGCGGGGAGCGTCGGGATAGGGGTTAATAACTTTATTTAGGTTGCGGTTATGTCGGGGAGCGGCGGGATAGGGGTTAATAACTTTATTTAGGTTGCGGAGGTGTCGGGGAGCGGCGGGATAGGGGTTAAACATTTTAGTATAGTTGCAACGTTTAGTGACAGGGTATAAATAAAGTTTGGAAAAAGCCAAATAGATGCGAGATTGATGACTGCTAGTTAACAACAGTCCGATGCTTATCACCCCGTACTTGGTGCACGTCTTTTTGCCGTCTTTTTTCATAAATAAGGAGAGCGTATTCAGATACACGGCCGCGATGTTAGGCGAGCGTATTGATGCCGGCAAATGCAACATAGTTGACAGCTTGATACATATCCCCCTATGTCTGTTTTGCCTTCCCCAGGGGCGTATTAAGGCCTAGGGAAGCAGATTTTTAAGGGGCAGCAGAATTTTGAGTCCCTAGGGCCACTCTACTGAACTCAGGGCCGGGTGGCTAAATCAACCAATTACTAATGACTTAAATGGCTGGCCCGGCTATTGCTATCCTATGGGATTGTATGTGGGTGCGCATGACATGGTGACAGTGGAGGCGGAGCTCACTTGCGCAGCCTGGCCTGGACTGAGAGGGAATGCGGTATTCTTCCTGGCTCCACTGCGTGATTGAGACTCACACAGACTACACAGTGCAGTGTGCACTACAACGTGACCACTGTGAAACAGCATATGCCTTTCTCCCTTCAATATATCTTCATTAGGCCTTAAAATACTTAAACAGATTAGTCACTAAATACTTGTACATTTACTGTTTGTCTATCTGTCATACATGCAAAGAATAAGTATTTATTGCTGAATCTATACAACTATGCGACTTAAAACACAACTGAAAATATGTTGTATGCATTTAATACATTCAGAAACAATACAAGTATATACTTTATTATGAGTGTATCATGTGACTTTATACCCTAGGATACAATTCCTAAACCTATCATAACTACTGTTGTATTTTTTAAGTACTTTTAAAGGCCAGTTTGTATATTCATTACATATTTATCCAAGCAGATATTTTGCTTAAAACACTGTCAATCACCAAAGAAGATGTTTAAGGTTAAACAATTACATACTGACAAACTATCATACAGTGAAGGATATTTTTTCTGAGATAAACACTTTAATCATCTGACTTGCAAAATAATGTCTTAATATATATATATATATATATATATATATATATATATATATATATATATATATATATATATATATATATATATATATATATATATATATATATACAGGGAGTGCAGAATTATTAGGAAAGTTGTATTTTTGAGGATTAATTTTATTAATGAACAACAACCATGTTCTCAATGAACCCAAAAAACTCATTAATATCAAAGCTGAATATTTTTGGAAGTAGTTTTTAGTTTGTTTTTAGTTTTAGCTATTTTAGGGGGATATCTGTGTGTGCAGGTGACTATTACTGTGCATAATTATTAGGCAACTTAACAAAAAACAAATATATACCCATTTCAATTATTTATTTTTACCAGTGAAACCAATATAACATCTCAACATTCACAAATATACATTTCTGACATTCAAAAACAAAACAAAAACAAATCAGTGACCAATATAGCCACCTTTCTTTGCAAGGACACTCAAAAGCCTGCCATCCATGGATTCTGTCAGTGTTTTGATCTGTTCACCATCAACATTGCGTGCAGCAGCAACCACAGCCTCCCAGACACTGTTCAGAGAGGTGTACTGTTTTCCCTCCTTTTAAATCTCACATTTGATGATGGACCACAGGTCCTCAATGGGGTTCAGATCAGGTGAACAAGGAGGCCATGTCATTAGATTTTCTTCTTTTATACCCTTTCTTGCCAGCCACGCTGTGGAGTACTTGGACGCGTGTGATGGAGCATTGTCCTGCATGAAAATCATGTTTTTCTTGAAGGATGCAGACTTCTTCCTGTACCACTGCTTGAAGAAGGTGTCTTCCAGAAACTGGCAGTAGGACTGGGAGTTGAGCTTGACTCCATCCTCAACCCGAAAAGGCCCCACAAGCTCATCTTTGATGATACCAGCCCAAACCAGTACTCCACCTCCACCTTGCTGGCGTCTGAGTCGGACTGGAGCTCTCTGCCCTTTACCAATCCAGCCACGGGCCCATCCATCTGGCCCATCAAGACTCACTCTCATTTCATCAGTCCATAAAACCTTAGAAAAATCAGTCTTGAGATATTTCTTGGCCCAGTCTTGACGTTTCAGCTTGTGTGTCTTTTTCAGTGGTGGTCATCTTTCAGCCTTTCTTACCTTGGCCATGTCTCTGAGTATTGCACACCTTGTGCTTTTGGGCACTCCAGTGATGTTGCAGCTCGGAAATATGGCCAAACTGGTGGCAAGTGGCATCTTGGCAGCTGCACGCTTGACTTTTCTCAGTTCATGGGCAGTTATTTTGCGCCTTGGTTTTTCCACACGCTTCTTGCGACCCTGTTGACTATTTTGAATGAAACGCTTGATTGTTCGATGATCACGCTTCAGAAGCTTTGCAATTTTAAGAGTGCTGCATCCCTCTGCAAGATATTTCACTATTTTTGACTTTTCTGAGCCTGTCAAGTCCTTCTTTTGAGCCATTTTGCCAAAGGAAAGGAAGTTGCCTAATAATTATGCACACCTGATATAGGGTGTTGATGTCATTAGACCACACCCCTTCTCATTACAGAGATGCACATCACCTAATATGCTTAATTGGTAGTAGGCTTTCGAGCCTATACAGCTTGGAGTAAGACAACATGCATAAAGAGGATGATGTGGTCAAAATACTCATTTGCCTAATAATTCTGCACTCCCTGTATATATATATATATATATATATATATATATATATAAATTTATTTGTGTGTGACCAGAGTGAATGCAAGCCCTGGTGAACATCTACTTAAAAAGACATTTTTTTTAATTTTTTACACCCTGCCCCAAAAATATTATGTCTAAAATAAAAGGCCTTAAACCTGGGGTGGGGGGGCAGCAGAATTTTGAGTGCCTAGGGCAGCACAAAACCTAAATATGCCCCTGGCCTTCCCTATCTCAGATTGGAGAGCCTTCAACAATCAAATTACCAGACCTGCCAGTGTCAGTTTGCTGGACTACCAAGAAGCTCCAGCCTGCAGATTTAGCACCTAGCCTGTTTCTCTGTTCCTGCACCACCAGAGGGATTTTTACATTTGCTTGAAGTTTTTGGAGACCTGTTACCTGCAGTGGAGTGCTCTCTAGCTGCACCTGCTTGTTAGCTGCAGGTAGTTTGTAATCAGCTCCCCTATAAAAGGCTGTTTTACAATCCACTTCCTGCTCTGACATAAGGATTCATCCTGTTCCAGTGTTAGTGCCTCTAACCTTGCATGTAGGGTTGCCAGGAGATCTCCCTAAAAATACTGGACACCCAGCATATAAACAGGGGAGGGGAACTATATATATATATATATATATATATATATATATATATATATATATACATATGTGTGTATAAAATATATAATTTAAAAATTCAACTGAGAGCTAATAAAACTCAGTCATGTCGAGCTGCACTGTATATAAATCACACAGTCCAGGGCTTTAAAGAGATAGGAAAGTCAAAATTAAACTTGTATGATTCAGATAGAGCAAGCAATTTTAAGATCGTTTTTTTGTGCTTTGTTCCCTTGGTATCCCTTGTTGAAAAAAGAATATGCATATATCCTACACTAGTGGGAGCTAGCTGCTGATTTGTGCCTGCACACATTTATCTCTTATGATTGGCTAACTAGATGTCTTCATCTAGCTGCCAGTAGTTGCAATGCGGTTTCTTCAGCAAAATATAACAAGAAAATTAAGCAAATTTAATAATAGAAGTACATTGGAAAGTTGTTTAAACGTGTATGTTCTATCCAAATCATGAAAGAAAATGTTGAGGTTTCCTCTTTCTTTAAGGCCTGTGTTGATGTGTATACATGTCTATGTAGCCTAAAGATTTATAAGCTTCTCAGGACACAGTTGAGCTGTTTCTCACATACTGAAGCAATCAAGAGTCAGTAGCACAGCACACAACTGGTCTAAATAAAACTCCTTAAAAACTTGTGTTTTAAAAAAAAAAAAAAGTTTTTTTTATTCCTCTTCTGTCAAATATTTTAAGTTTTTGGATATTTGTAAATATCTATATTTGTTGTCACTTGTACAAGCATAAGCAGTGACACAAAGTGTTACAAAAAGGTTATATTGAAGTTCATATTTTTTTTTCTTTAGTTAATACCATTTCTACAAGTTCATTAGTCTTACAGAGGGAAAACAAAAGGGAAAACTGTTACTAGCTTTAAAACCAGTTTTGCTCTTAATGCACAATTTTTTTTAAAAAAGGTGTGTATATATAATGTAAAAAAACTTTTTAAAAGGTTTGTGTATATATAATGTAAAAATAATATACTTTTTAAAAAGGTGTGTGTCTGTCCCTGAACTGCTAGAGAGGGCTGCCCATCTGCTTCCTACAGCTATCTTCTAGCAGTCAAGGGGTTAAACAGTTTTACAGCCAGACTAAACAAAAGACAGCACACACTATATTATGTCTCACATAAGCAGGGCTGCTGGGGTGAAGGCATTTACATCTCTTCTCCTGTCCGTGAAAGTCTGTTAAATAGAAAATAAACAGACACTTCACTCCCGAGTCCTGGTCTTCTCTTTACAGATGCGGCACCCCCATAGCTACCGGCAACCTGTAAGTTCTCTAACAGGGGAGGAGGAACAGTCTGCTTTTCAACCCTGTGCCTGGAGTGCTGGAAATAATTGAGGATTTGTATTCCTCTCGTGCCTTGCATAACAGGAACATGGAGCACTGCAGGAGGAATTAAAAAGCAGTTATCTGATTAAAAAAAAAGTGTCCGTTTTTTTGTACAAATTTTACCGGACAGCTGGTTAAAAAAAACTGACTGTCCGGTCAAATACCGGACACCTGGCAACCCTACTTGCATGTGCTTCCTGTATTTCCTCTTTGATTCCTGAATCCGGCTTGTTCTCTGACTACCCTTTTTGATCTCCCTTGGTTTTGATGAAAGATTGGACTGCTTTTCTGTTTACCGAATCTGGCCTTGTATCCTGTTTATTCTATCAGATTCTCCCTGGATTTGGTGACTGTTCTGACTGCTCTCAGGTATCTGACCTTTGGCTTGTTTTCTGGCTATCCTCGTTTTACCAGCCTGTCACAGCAGTACCTGTGTCTCCTGCCTGTCACAGCAGTACCTGTGTACTCTGTGTCTCCTGCCTGTCACAGCAGTACCTGTGTATCCTGTGTCTCCTGCCTGTCACAGCAGTATCTGTGTATCTTGTTTCTCCTGCCTGTCACAGCAGTATCTGTGTATCCTTTGTTTCTAGCCTGTCACAGCAGTACCTGTGTATCCTGTGTCTCCAGCCTGTCACAGAAGTGCATGTGTCTCCTGCCTGTCACAGCATAGCTGTTTATCCTGTGTCTCCTGCCTGTCACAGCAGTACCTGTGTCTCCTGCCTGTCACAGCAGTACCTGTGTCTCCTGCCTGGCACAGCAGTACCTGTGTCTCCTGCCTGTCACAGCACTACCCGTGTCTTCTGACTGTCACAGCAGTAGCTTTGTATCCTGTGTCTCCTACCTGTCACAGCAGTAGCTGTGTATCCTGTGTCTCCTGTCTGTCACAGCAGTACCTGTGTATCCTGCGTCTCCTGCCTGTCACAGCAGGAGCTGTGTCTCCTGCCTGTCACAGCAGTATCTGTGTATCCTGTGTCTCCAGCTGTATCTGTGTATCCTGTGTCTCCTGCCTGTCACAGCAGTATCTGTGTATTCTGTGTCTCCTGCCTGTTACATCACTACCTGTGTAAACTGTCTCTCCTGCCTGTCACAGCAGTACCTGTGTATCCTGTGTCTCCTGCCTGTCACAGCAGTATCTGTGTATTCTGTGTCTCCTGCCTGTTACATCACTACCTGTGTAAACTGTGTCTCCTGCCTGTCACAGCAGTACCTGTGTATCCTGTGTCTCCAGTCTGTCACAGAAGCAACTGTGTATCCTGTGCCTCCAGCCTGTCACAGAAGTACCTGTGTATCCTGTGTCTCCAGTCTGTCACAGAAGTACCTGTGTATCATATGCCTCTTGCTTGTCACAGCAGTACCTGTGTATCTTGCCTGTCACAGCAGTACCTGTGTATCCTGCCTGTCACAGCAGTACCTGTGTATCTTGCCTGTCACAGTAGTACCTGTGTATCCTGCCTGTCACAGCAGTACCTGTGTCTCCTGCCTGTCACAGCAGTACCTGTGTCTCCAGCCTGTCACAGCAGTACCTGTGTCTACTGCCTGTCACAGCAGTACCTGTGTCTCCTGCCTGTCACAGAAGTACCTGTGTCACCTGCCTGTCACAGCAGTACCTGTTTCTCCTACCTGTCACAGCAGTACCTGTGTATCCTGCCTGTCACAGCAGTATCTGTGTATCCTGTGTCTCCTGCCTGTCACAATCGTACCTGTGTCTCCTGCGTCTCCTGCCTGTCTCAGCAGTACCAGTGTATCCAGTCTCAGCCTCAAGTGAGCACCTCCAGTCTTGGCCTCAAATGGCACCTCCTGTGTTCAGCCTAAGTTTGCACTCCAGTTCCAGGCCATTAGTGGGCATTTCCTCAGACTCCAGTTCTGGTGTGGGTACGCCTGCTCACTTATCCTGCTTCCAGCCTCCAATTCTCCAGTTCAGTACAATAAACTTACTTGCTTGTCTGTTTCTTAAACATGCCTAATAGTAGTAATTCCAGAAAGAAGCACATACCGCTGGCACCTTTCAGTAATCAAAACAGTCCAAAGCCTGCCACCACCTTGCATAAGCTTAATACCCCAGAACCTGCTCATCCAAGCGTGACAAGAACAGTAGCATAATAGCTTGTTCTATGTCTAGTTGCCACCCAAGAAGCAGCCTCTTTTTGCTCAACATGTGTCTTTCCCAGAGAAGAACTTACCTGAAGCATATCAGTCTGATGCTGACTTAACAGTACAGTCCAGCTCCAAAATACCAGGTAATCCCTCTCTGAAAGAGAGAAATGGCAAAACCCTAGATGTACGTTTTGGCCTAGTGTGGGCCTCGTCAGTGAGGTGAAGCCATATCCCTCTAGGCACACTGAGCAACAGGCCAACGGGTTAAGTTGGATCAGACTGATATACTACAGGAAAGCTCTTCTCTGTGAAGTCACATGTTGAGCAAAAGGAGGCTGCTTCTTGGGTGGTAACTAGCCATAGAACAAGCTATTATGCTATTGTTCGTTCCCAGGTTGAGCGCTTCTCTGTTTTTATTTATGGAAATTATGACCCTGAGGGAAGTCTCCCTAAGGGTGATGCGGGAAGCCAGATGTGGACCTGTTGCTCAGTGTGCCTAGAGGAATATGGCTGCACCTCACTGACAAGGCCCCCAATAGGCCAAAACGTACTTCTAGGGTTTTACCGTTTCTCTCTTTCAGAGAGGGATTGTCTGGTATTTCGGGACTGGACGGCACTGTTAAGTCAGGATTTGACTGATATACTACAGGAAAGTTCTTCTCTGTGATAGGCACATGTTGAGCAAAAAGAGGCTGCTTTTTGGGTGGTAAGTAGCCATAGAACAAGCTATTATGCTATTGTTCGTTCCCAGGATGAGTGCTTCACTGTTTTTATTTATGCTCTTCCATTGTGAGTTGCCTTATTTTTTACACATCTCACCTTATTGTCAAAGCTGTACCCAGTACTAGGCCTTATTGTGTTTTAGATATTTATAGAGAAAACACAATGCTCCATTAAGCTCCATGTGAAGGCACTTTAGGTGTTGTTGTTTTTTTTCTAACATTCCACATCCCCTCACTTTAACCCTTTATAACTGCTTTGTGTAGTTTTTAAATAAAAAAATGGTCATATTAATTGTACATGGTTTTGTACTGTCCTCTTTATATTGGGGGCAATAGGGGCAACTTTTTATTTTTGCTTAGCGCAAAGTGAAACCACAAGCTCGTGGTCACATTAATCAGCCACTTGTAAAGGCTGGTTATTTAACGTGCACCCATAAGATGGCAAATTTGCCTCTTTACGAGTGCATTATAAGATAGCGCTCCATGCGTATTCTAACCTTTAGCCTTTTAATTAATTTTTATAATTGTTTTTATGCAACAAAACTGTCACTTCTTTATGTTGCTGACTGACTAGATTACCAGTGGAGCGGTATTTTGCATTTTCGCTGTAGCAAAAACTCTGCTAGGATTTTAATTTTTGGGCTAGTTGGGTTGCGCTGGTATTACAAGTTGAAAGTAAACAGTTTTTTCTCCAGCGGTAACCCAACTTGCACAAAACACCCCTCTCTCGCACAAACACCATCACATATTTTCAATGGCGGAAACCCGACATGAAATTATGAATATATAATATTTTAATGTTCTTTATATAATGGAATATGTTCTATTTATTCACAAATACATATTTATATATATATCTGTTTTTTTTTAACAAATATATATTTATACATATATATATATATATATATATATATATATATATATATATATATATATATATATATATATATATATATATATATATATATATATATATATATATATATATATATATATATATATATATATATATATATATATATATATATAAAGCAGGCACTCACCGGGTTTGAAGTGGCAAAAAACTTTATTCCAACAGAGTGACGTTTCAGGGTTTTACCCCCGTCCTCAGACTCAAACAACAACAATGAAATGCTCAACAACCTCCCTTAAATACCCTGTTCACCTTACATGTGTTTCAAATAAGCGTTATTTACCTTGTGTGCAAAACCAGGTGTTAGCAAGCACTTAGCAAACATTACTAATTAGCATTGCTTGTAGAATAGCAACCAAACACTAGGAATTCAATATGCACCTACTTGTGTTTCAAATAAGCGTTTATTACCTTGTGTGCAAAACCAGGTGTTAGCAAGCACTTAGCATACATTACTAATTAGCATTGCATGTAGCCTAGCAACCAAACACTAGGAATTCAATATGCACCTAAGCAGTGGAATCTATACAACAATTAACAACATATACCAATATATGTGTGTTTTAAAATGACCATATGATATCCGCTATAAAACATCCGTTTACCAAATTATGTGTAGCGGTGATTTACCCAGTGTCTGTGCAAGCATCACTAATAGATGCTGTGAAAATGTGTGACTTGGCAACTAATCGCATACCAGACACTTACGCCTAGATTTAGAGTTCTGCATTAGCCGTCCAAACCAGCATTAGGTGGTCCTAACCCTGGTTTTGGCCGCCCGCTGGTATTTAAAGTCAGTCAGGAATGGGTCTAACGCTCACTTTCCAGCCGCGACTTTTCCATACCGCAGATCCCCTTACGTCAATTGCTTATCCTATCTTTTCATTGGGATCTTTCTAACGCCGGTATTTAGAGTCTTGGCTGAAGTGAGCGTTAGAACTCTAATGACAAAACTCCAGCCGCAGAAAAAAGTCAGGAGTTAAGAGCTTTATGGGCTAACGCCGGTTTATAAAGCTCCTAACTACTGTGCTCTAAAGTACACTAACACCTATAAACTACCTATGTACCCTTAAACCGAGGTCCCCCCACATCGCCGCCACTCTAATAAAATTTTTTAACCCCTTATCTGCCGAACGCACACCGCCGCAACCTACATTATCCCTATGTACCCCTAATCTGCTGCCCCTAACATCGCCAACCCCTATATTATATTTATTACCCCCTAATCTGCTCCCCCCAACGTAGCCGCTACCTACCTACACTTATTAACCCCTAATCTGCCGACCGGACCTCTCCACTACTATAATAAAGTTATTAACCCCTAAACCGACTCACTCCCGCCTCAAAAACCCTATAATAAATAGCATTAACCCCTAATCTGCCCTCCCTAACATCGCCGACACCTAACTTCAAGTATTAACCCCTAATCTGCCGAACGGACCTCGCCGCTACTATAATAAATGTATTAACCCCTAAAGCTAAGTCTTACCCTTACACTGACACCCCCCTAAGTTAAATATAATTTTTATCTAACAAAATAAATTAACTCTTATTAAAAAAATGTATCCTATTGTAAGCTAAATACTTACTTGTAAAATAAACCCTAATATAGCTACAATATAACAAATAATTATATTGTAGCTATTTTAGGATTTATATTTATTTTACAGGCAACTTTGTATTTATTTTAACTAGGTACAATAGCTATTAAATAGTTAATAACTATGTAATAGCTACCTAGTTAAAATAATTACAAAATTACCAGTAAAATAAATCCTAACCTAAGTTACAATTAAAGCTAACACTACACTATCAATAAATTAATTAACTAAACTATCTACAATTATCTACAATTACATCAACTAAACTAAATTACAAAAAAAACAAACACTAAATTACAAAAAATAAAAAAAGATTACAAGAATTTTAAACTAATTAGACCTACTCTAAGCCCCCTAAAAAAATAACAAAGCCCCCCAAAATAAAAAAAATGCCCTACCCTATTCTAAAATAAAAAGTTAACAGCTCTTTTACCTTACCAGCCCTTAAAAGGGCCTTTTGTGGGGCATGCCCCAAAGAAAACAGCTCTTTTGCATTTAAATAAACATACAATACCCCCCCAACATTACAACCCACCACCCACATACCCCTAATCTAACCCAAACACCCCTTAAAAAAACCTAACACTAAGCCCCTGAAGATCTCCCTACCTTATCTTAACCACGCCGGGTATCACCGATCCGTCCAGAACAGGGTCCGAAGTCTTCATCCTATCCGGCAAGAAGAGGTCCAGAAGAGGGTCCGAAGTCTTCATCCTATCCGGCAAGAAGAGGACATCCGGACCGGTAGACATGTTCATCCAGGCGGCGTCTTCTATCTTCATCCATCCGGCGCGGAGAGGGACCATCTTGAAGCAGCCAACGCGGATCCATCCTCTTCTTCCGGCTACTCCCGACGAAGGTTCCTTTAAGTGACGTCATCCAAGATGGCGTCCCTCGAATTCCGATTGGCTGATAGGATTCTATCAGCCAATCGGAATTAAGGTAGGAAAAATCTGATTGGCTGATTGAATCAGCCAATCAGATTCAAGTTCAATCCCATTGGCTGATCCAATCAGCCAATCAGATTGAGCTCGCATTCTATTGGCTGTTCCGATCATGTGTGCCATGTGTGTCGCTTTGTAGCAGTGAACCAAGTTAGGGGAACCTAGACCTCCGTCCTCTCTATTAAGGAACAATGTATCTCTAGTTACTCTAGGTCTTTTATGTGACCAAATGAACTGGTCAAATCTCTTTTGTTGTTTCAGAAGGTATTGTATAGGGAGATCTAAGGGAAGGACTTGGAATAGGTAAAGGAATTTAGGAAGAGTGTTCATTTTTATTGCGTTAATGCGCCCCATCCAGGAAAGGTGGCCTTGTTTGTGCCAGGTCTCTAAAGATTTATCTGTTGCTACTTGAAGGGGAACATAATTAAGAATAAATAGTTCTGTATGGATAGGGGATATATCAATTCCTAAGTATTTAATTTTCGAAGTTATCTGAAAAGAGGTATGAGTTTTAAGATAGTGTGTGTCTCCTGCATCTAAGTGTACTGGAAGTATCATCAACTTCTCCATGTTGACTGAAAAGTTGGAGACCCACTTATACTCCTCAATCTCATCAAGCAGGGCTGGGAGGGACGTTTGGGGAAAGCGTAATGTAAATATGATATCGTCCGCATACAGCAGACATTTTTGATAGATCTCTCCAAAAGAGACACCCTGTATGAGTGGATTACTCTTTACCCTAGCAGCGAGCGCCTCCACCACCAGACACCCCTGTCACGTACCATTATTTATAATGATTCTTTGGGAGATTGTATTATTTGCGTTAATGTGTACAGAGGGGTTAATATAGAGGGCTTTAATGCACGAGATCATTACTTGTGAAAAGCCAAACTTTGATAGAGTGGACCAGAGAAAATCCCAGTCCACCCTGTCAAAGGCCTTCTCGGCATCAGAGGAGAGTAGTACGAGGGGTGATTTGGAGGTTGTAGCAGACAATAAAGTATTCAGAACTCGGATGGTATTCTCCTTAGCTTCCCTGCCCGGTATGAAGCCGACCTGTGGCCAGTAATTTAGCGTACAGCTTGATATCTACATTTATTAGGGATATAGAATGGTAATTAGTAACCTTATCCGGGGATTTGCCTGTCTTAGGAATCATTGAGATTGTGGCTGCAAGAAGCGTGGATGGGAGGTGAGTACTTTGGTCAAAAGAGTTATACATTTCTGATAGGTGAGCGCCTAAAAGAGATTTGAACAGGTGGTTGAATTTAGGAGAGAAGCCATCGGGGCCAGGAGCTTTCCCCTGAGGGAGATCCCTAATAGCCAACAGAACCTCCTGTATTGTGAATTGTGTGTCTAATGCCTTGCTCTCTAAATTTGACAATGATGGGAGTTGGGCCTGTTCCAGGTACCTATTGATACAGTTAAGCTTATCTTCTAAATGAGTGTTTGGGAGATTATATAAAGCAGTATAGTAAGATGTGAATTGGTTAACAATTGCGGTGTTGTTAGTATGGGTAACCCCTTCGGAGTCTATAATTTTAGCTATATAGTTTTTGAATTTCTTTTTCTTCAAAGATCTCACTAGTAGGCGTCCTGCTTTATTATTTTCGATAAAAAATTTTGATTTGGATGTAAGTGCCCTCATATTTGCGTTCTTAATTAAATAATGGTTTAGCGCTTCTCTTGCCTGCTGGGATTTCTGCAGCAAGACTGGTAATCTGGGGTCTCGTTTTAATGCGCTTTCACAGGCCTTAAACTCAGATGAGAGGGAATCAAACAAAGCTGTCCGTTGCTTGCGTTGCCTGTGTGTGTGGCCCATTATTTCTCCTCTAATGTAGCATTTGTATGCTTCCCAATTAGTAACAGCTGAGGTATCTGTGGAGCTGTTGAATGAGAAGAATTCAGAGTTTTTTTCGGCCAGGTCATTGGTTATTAAGGGATCTAGGAAAATTTGGTCATTTAGCTTCCAATATTGTTGATGACGTGGCTTGGTGGACCACAAGAACGTGGAACAAATCATGCTATGGTCTGACCAAGAAGTATGGTGAAGCCTCAAGTCTATAAGCGAGGTAAGCATCTGTTGCTCACAAAAATATAGTCAAGTCGGGTATAGGAGCGCTGGGGATTTGAGAAAAATGTAAAGTCCCTAGTGTTTGGGTGTGTAGTTCTCCAGGTGTCAAAGAGAGGGATGGTGTTTATTGCTTGCCAGTTGGCTCTAATCTGAGAGTTCCTAATGTAAGACCTACCTAGTGACGTGTCTAACATGGGATTGACTGGGAAATTAAGGTCCCCACTAAGGAGTATCGGGCCCTTCGAGATGTCTATAGTCTGGTTAACCACTGTGCGGAAGAAGGAGGGTTTGGGGCAGTTGGGAGCATACACATTTACCAAAGTGATGGGCCTACCATAGTATAACCCCGTTATAATTATAAAGCGACCTTCCTTGTCTAATTGTTTATTTAATAATTCAAAGGAGGAACCCTTCCTAAATGAAATGCAGACTCCATTATGTTTAGACGGGCCTGAACATAAAAAGTGTTGGTCATAGAATAGCTTTGAAAGAGTGGGTTCACAAGATTTTTTGAAATGGGTCTCTTGTATCATAATAATGCTGATTTTCTTTTTATAGAAATTGTGGAAAGCTATGGAGCGCTTCTGTGAGGAGAGAAAAACTTTAACATTTTGTGTGGAAAGTCTGAACTGACTAGACTGAGGGTGTCCTGGCATAATACTGTAGCCCTTAGTATCCCAACAGTTACTAGCCAATACAATCTACTACAGTGTGTTGTACCCTGAAAACTGCAAAATTCAACAAATAAAGAACAGAGCCAGATCCTATATTTGATTTAAAGTTCTTTTCATTTTTATTTGCTCTGCGCTGCGCCATGCCTGTAATAGTGTAGAGGCACCTTATTATATATAGACCAGTCTCAGAATATTATTGCTTTTCAGCAGCCTGTGGTTAAATAATTTAAAGTGTGAGAATGGAGTTGAATCCTGTTTGAGAGAGGTTCTGTAATATGCAGCAGGTTATAGCAATGTTTTTTCCTTTTCCCCTTTATTTCAGTAATATATATGCAATTGGAAAAGCTTGGGGCCTCTTGTGCTTTATCCCCAGTTAATGCATTAGCTATCTGGTGCGTAGTGTGTAGGTTATTAAGTTAATGTCCGTCGCTTCACATTAGGATAACATATTACCAATCTTCTGGCTGACCTGTGCAGTATCCCTGTGCTCTCCGTTTATGGATGGGGGAACGCTTTCGTCCGCTGACCGCTGCAGTGCTTCACATCTCTTCCAACTTTAGTTGCAGGCTTCCAATGCGGCCTACGCTGCGATCGTGGTAACGGCCTCTGTCTCTATTTAGATGTTTCTGGAACCCAGATAAAGGGTCTTCGGACCCTTCAAATATATTCAGTGGCCAATTTCAAGTATCTGTGGTTGTTATGTGCGGCCTGAGAGAGAATCCCGCCAATGTCACTTCAGGAGCTCTAGTTAGGTGCGGCCATTAAGCACGCACGCTCCGCCTCCCATAAGGTTTGCCTTTTATGTTCTTTGTTGAGGTGGGAGGCTAGGGTTTGCTGTTCTTGACTAAGTTCACTAAGTATATTTTTATTACCCGGTGTACTTTTGTGTAAGGTTTCTAAGTGTTGTATATTTATGATTAATGAGGTTATCAGCTCCCTTTTAGTTCTATTTAATTGTGTTTTTATATCCATAAATTCCCCCCTGATGACACTTTTGGGGGCTTCCAAAAGGATGTGTGGGGTGATTTCGGGGATGTCATTATGTTCGGAATATTCTGAAATTGCTGTTGAAATTCTGGAGGCTATGAGAGGATCTACTAACAGATGTTCATCTAGTCTCCAGATATGGTCTTTTAGTGGTTTTGAGGGCCAGGACATTGTACAGTGTATGGAAGCGTGGTCTGACCACGTTGTTGGTAAGATTTTAGCTGAATTAAACAGTGAGAGGCCCCCAACATCAGTGAACACGTAGTCTATTCTAGTGTAAATCTCATGGGGATAGAAATAAAAGGTGTATTCCCTGAGTTGGAGGTGTAATGTTCTCCATACATCTTGTGCTACTATGTTTTTGATGTATGATTTGATTTTAGAAATCCGAGAGGCGGGTATAGAAGAGTGTTGGGATGAGCAGTCCAAGTCAGGGTCTAAATAATGCAATCCAATATTTTATACATCGTGAAAGTTATGTGTCTTGTGTTAGACAGTTCCCTATCGATATACTATTAAGATAACATGCTTTTTTTATATGTCTACAATCTATTAACATTGACATTTATTTCTTTGCTAATGTATAGAAGGTATATCCAACGGGCCACTATATGTGTTGTGAGGATGGAAGAGCTGCACATAAAAAGAACAAACAGCCATATCATAGCTACATTTATTTTCACTATATGCGAGTGGTAGCCCAATCGATACACAAGTTGAGATAATTATCCATCATATTGTACCATAGTTATATATTATATCTGCCGGGGACTAGAACAGGTATATCCTATCTGTCTCTAAACGGTGATAAAATACTCAGTCGCTTTTGACAACAATATGCTAGCAGAAATTTCTATGCAAATGTATTGGGGTATAACTATTGGACTGCTAAATCTTTAGTGAGTGTGTGAAAGCTGAATGTCCAAGAGAAAAAGTGAAGACATGACATCAACATTATTGTTTTCTATTTCCTAGGGGATCAAAGATTAGTGCACAATACAGGTAATTTAACTGACATATCACATAACAGCTATATATTATACTTATCAAGTTCTAGAGGTGAGAGTCCTTTTTGCTTCTTGGCAGCTGTGCAATACTAGGTTACCCTGGATGAGGTGCCAAAATGCCAGCTCAGGGCGATGGAGTATCCAGTTTTTTCCACTTATTGACTAGAGACCATTGTGTTCTTTGAGGTTTGGGTGCGGTGTCATCTCTAGAGGTGGACGGTTCCGTTGGCTTTGAAGTCGGCAGTGGGAAAGAGATGTTGAGACCTTTTGAGAATGATTCCAGGTCATCTGGTTCTTTGTATATGTGAGTCCTGCCATCCTGTTGAACAATGAGGCTGAAGGGGAAGCCCCAACGATATCTCACCTTCCTCTCCTGCAGGACCTGGGTGATGAATCATATTTCTCTGCGTCTCTCGATTGTGGTAGGGGAGATGTCAGGATAAATTTGGATGCTATAGGTCTGGAATTTGATCTCTCGTTGCTGTCTGATCTGTTTCCATATTGCTTCTTTTTCCAGATAGCTCGCAAATATGATAATAATATCCCTTGGAGGGTTAGGAGGTTTTGGGACAGGTCTCAGCGCTCTATGTGCACGTTCCATTGAGGATTCTGTACGTTTTAAAGAAGGGATAATATATTCGAATAATTGGAGCAGATAGGATGTCAGGGAATCTCGAGTCACCTCTTCTAGGATCCCCCTTATCCGTAAGTTACTCCTTCTACTCCTATTGTCGAGATCCTCTATTTTAAGTTGGAGTGATTGAATTACGGTTTCCTTTCTAACCATTTGGTGGTTTGAATCCGATACCATGCTGTTCAGGGTGTCCTGTCTTTCTTAAAGACACTCTATCCTTGACCCCAGTTCATTAATATTTTTCTTTAGTGAGGACATCTCCGTTTTGATGAATGATTTTAAATCTGCCAGATCAAATTTGGATGGCAGCTGAGATATGGTTGCCTGAATTTGATTAAGTTGCTGAGCATGTAGGGAGTCTGTCTGCTCTTGTGTGGATTGTGTATCTGGTGGAAGCAAGTCTTTTGCATTGTCAGTCACCTCACTATCTTGTTTTTGAAAGAAGGAGTTTATGGTAGCATTAGGTGTTGCAGTTGCCTTCTTATCTGTCCTAAGTTTCTGCCTAGATGCCATTGGATGTGTACTATCCAGTTCCCCACATGCTTTAGGGGATTAGAGTGTCTCTGTGCAAGCAGATATATATTTGTTTATGTATTCAGCGTGATAAAGTAAATTGAGGAAATGCAAAATCACTGAGTTGTACAGTTGTGTAATGTATAGTGCATGTGTTTTCCTTCTCTATATGCAGGTATTTTTCCCAAACAATTGCCCTGCAGGGTAGGTCAGTTCATACAGCTAAGTCCACTTAGTACAAATTAGATGGAAACTCCCTAGTTTACAAGACGGCGACTCAATTTGCAACCCACAGCCCCAGGGAAACATTTACTGGTGGACAAATGATAAGTCGTTCTCCTAGCATAAGCCGTTCATAAGGCTGCAGCTGCGATGTGTCTGCTCTACTAGTGGCTATGTATGCCACATGGGGGCCGCAATGGCGGTTCGTTCCCTTCCTGTGCGATGTTCTCTCGGTTTCCAGGAACAAAGTCCAGCTCACCCCAGTGTCCAGCAGATGAAATAATGTTGCTGCGATCACAGGGCTTGCTGCAACTCGCACTTTTATGAGCGCATAGGCCGCATGTGGTATGTCACAGAGTCCGCTGTGCTTCTAGGTCCTTTAGTGCAGCCCGTTAGTATTGGCCCTCTCTCTGAGGTTACCGAGTGGTCAGATGCACATCACGGGAGTTTGGGAAGTGTTTTGCCCCTAGTTTGTATCCTGATGGAGCTGGTGGTAAAGGATATCCCACAGAGTAACTTCAAAGTGCAGCCATGTTCCTGCAGGGCTACGCTCCGCCCTGGGCGAATGTGTTTATATTCTAAATCGAAGGTTAGAACGAATGTTATTGTAGAAATTCAATTTACATAATAGAATGTTGATAAGAATGAATATTCTTAAAAATTCGATTATCGAATGTTATTTACAGTTTTCGAATGTCACATTCGAATTTGAATGTCACATTTGAATTCGAATATTACATTTATAAAACACAATTGTAGACTAGAAACACCATTTCGAATTTGAATGTCACATTAGAATCGAATATCACATTCAAATCGAATATCACATTCGAATTCGAATATTACATTTATAAAACACAATTGTAGACTAGAAACACCATTTCGAATTTGAATGTCACATTAGAATCGAATATCACATTCGATTTGAATATCACATTCGAATTGGAATATTACATTTTTAAAACACAGTATTAGACTAGAAATACTATTTCGAATTTGAATGTCACATCGAATTGAATATCACATTCAAATCGAATATCACATATATTAAACACAGTTGTAAACTAGAAATACTATTTCGAATTTGAATGTCACATTCAAATTCAAATGTCACATTCAAATTTGAATATTACATTTAAAAACTACAGTATTAGACTAGAAATACTATTTCGCATTTGAATGTAACATTCTAATTTGAATATTACATTTAAAACACAGTATTAGACTAGAAATACTATTTTAAATTTGAATATGACATTCGAATTCGAATGTAGCATTCTAATTCCAATATTACATTTATTAAGCACGGTTGTAGGCTAGAAATACTATTTTGAATTTGAATGTCACATTTGAATTTGAATGTCACATTCGAATTCGAATATTACATTTCAAAATTGAATGAATACATAGCTAAACATTCTATTATTCAAATTAATATTTTCGAATTTTATTGAAAAATTTGAAAACGAAAATTTGAAAATAGAATGTTAGAATGTTATATAAACATAAAAAATTCAATTTGAACGAACGAATGTATCAAAATTCGTTTTAAATTTCGAATTTTTAGAAACATTTGCCCATCCCTAGCAGTTATGCAGTAATGTATTTTTTATTAAAAGCAAGTAGTGAACCTTACAGTTCTACTGGCAATTTTTATGTGTGCTGTGTAGCGCACTCTTACGCTCTTTTATGAGCCTCTTAAAGCCAGCACTTATGCATAATTTTTTTTTTCTTTTTAACTAAAGTAGTGCTACAGGCAATTTTTATGTGTGCTGTGTAGCGCACTCTTACGCTCTTTTATGAGCCTCTTACAGCCAGCAGTTATGCATTATTTTTTATTTTTTTTAACGCAAATAGTGCTACAGACAATTTTTATGTGTGCTGTGTAGCACAGTCTTGGGATCTTTTATGAGCCTCTTAAAGCCAGCAGTTATGTATCCATTTTTTTTTTATTTTTTTTTAAAGCAAATAGTGCTACAGGCAATTTTTATGTGTGCTGTGTAGCACAGTCTCTTACAGCTAGCAATTATGCAGTTATGCATTCATTATTATTATTTTTTTTTTTTTTTTTTTCCAAAAGTTTTTTATTGAGGATTAAACATTACAGCAGATGTCACAACGCAGGTGACCAATCGGTGAACATATACATAAACATTATGCCGTTGGTATGACACAGAAAGCGTAGCAATTAATGACATTACTGCATATATAGGTCAAGTGTGTCTAGGATGAAATAAAATATTTGTCATATAAACCTCATTTTCGATTGATGTGAACTCAGAAATAAATCCATTATGAAAACATCATTCACAAACAGAATGAACAAACTTAGGTTATAAGGACCGGGTAGTACCTCAGTCCTATACAGTAACTCCAATTTCTAGGAATGTCATGAAGTCAGCTTAGAAGTGCCTCTTCGTGTACTACAACTGGGAATTATAGTGCGCATTTCCAGGCGGGGGTGTCCAGGTGGAGTATGAGGGAGGAGGGAAAAGGAGTGGGGGAGAGGGAGGGGTAAGGGCATGGCGGTGGGGGTGACTAGGACCTTGGGTCTACACAGTCATTTATCTTTGAGTTCCCTGGTGGTTAAACCAGGGCTCCCAAATCTGCCAGTAAAGCTCTTCCTTGTCCATATGGGAGTAGAAGCTTTGTTCCATTGTGGCGTATACCTGCATTACAGATGTGACAGCCGTTATGTCTGGGGGTTGGGTTTGTTTCCAGGCTCTTGCTATCGCCAGTTTCGTGGCCGCTAGGACGAAGATGACCAGTTTAGAGACATGGGTTGGGACGCTCCTCGGGAAAATGTGTAAAAGAGCGATTGCAGGAGTTAGTGGGATAGATAGCCCTAGGTTAGCACAGAGAGTTTCTACCTGAGTCCAGAGAGGTGCCAGCTTTGGGCAATCCCACCAAGTATGTATGTCTGAGCCCCTTTGCATGCAGTCCCTCCAACATAGAGGGGGCGCTGTGGGGAACATCTGTGACAGCCTTGTGGGAGTATAGTACCATTTTAGGAATAATTTCATGTAAGCCTCTAGTGTATTTGCACAGTGTACTGTCTTTTTAGTCAACGTCATGGCTATGGATAGATCTTTATCTGAAATTGGTCTGGATAAATCACCCTCCCAAGCCCTTATCTGCCATGGTCTATCTTTGTTAGTGGACGACTGTAGAAGATCATAGTGAAACGATATGAGTCTAGGGGTCTTAATAGGGAGTTGCCATAGCTTTTCCCAATTAGTCAGGGGTCTGTTTAGGGTTTTGGGGAATCCCCAAGATGTCATAAAGGCGTAGAGCCTCGAGTATTCAAAGAAGGCCCACGGGGGGGGCTCTGGGATTATGGTACTGATATTATGAGGGGAGATTAAGGTGTCCGAGGGGTACATACAGGAGACCCCTTTGAGGTTTAGGTCCCTCCACTGCTGTATGTGTGTATCAGGAAGAGCCGCCAGTAAGGCCTGTATAGAATGAATGGGAGATGGGTGTGGGGCGATGTCGCGGAGGTTTCTGAGGCTATACCAGATTTTCAGATTGTCTCTGATAATGGTATTTTGTATTCCTAAGCTGTCAACACAATGCTTAGGGATCCAGGGTAAGTCTGCCAATCTTAGGCCTAGGGGAAGGTTCGAAGTTTCTATGCTTTTCCAGCCCTGCTGCTCCCCCTTATCTGCCCATGCCGTGATATGAGAGAGCCTGGCTGCCTCATAATACCCACGCACGTTAGGCATTGCAACTCCTCCACATTCATATCTCTTTTGGAGAATCTTTGCTGCTATCCGGGGCCTGGACTTATTCCAGATATAGTGTTGCCCAAGAGATTGGAGCTTGTCTATAAAAGCAGTAGGTACATTGAGAGGGATACAGCGGAAATAGTACAGAATTTTTGGTAAGATCGTCATTTTGAAGGATGCAATGCGGCCCAGCCACGAAATTTCTTTAAGGCTCCACGAAGATGTGAGCTCAGTGACCTCTTTAATGAGGGTTGTGTAGTTAATAGAAATAACCAATTTCGGGTCCGGACCTAGCTGTACCCCTAAGTGCCGAATGGAGGTTCGTGACCATTGGAAGGAGTACAGTGTTTGTAAAATTTCCAATTCAAACGCTGGCATGCTTACCGGTAACGCCTCTGTTTTGGTGACGTTAACTTTGTAGTAACTGTGGGCTCCGAACTCAGAGATAATATCAAAGAGTACTGGCAGGGAGCCTATTGGGTTTGTTAAGAAGAGCGTGACATCGTCCGCGTATAGTGCGATCTTCGCAGTAGTGCCTCCAAGCTGGACCCCTCTTACTGCAGGTGATTGTCTAATAGCCTGAGCTAGAGGTTCAATGGCCATGGAGAAGATTAGAGGAGACAGGGGGCATCCTTGTCTGGTGCCGTTGGTGATACATATTTCCGGGGAGGCAAACCCCATACCTTTAACTACTGCTGAGGGACAAGAATAGAGGGCTCGAATTGCTTTAATCACGATCTCTGGCATGCCAAATTGAGCAAGCGTATACCATAGGTATTCCCATCTGACCCTGTCAAACGCTTTTTCTGCGTCTAGCGACAGGGCCAGCATGGGTGTCCTCAGTCGGGAGGCTTCTGTGAGTATGTTCAACGTTTTCCGAGAATTGTCTGGGCCTTCTCTGCCGAACGTGAAACCAACTTGGTCTGTATGAATCACCTTTGGGAGCAGGCTATTGAGGCGGTTAGCCCATAGCTTTGCATATAGCTTTACATCCCCATTAATTAAGGATATTGGTCTGTAGCTCGTACATTGTGAGGGGTCTTTATTTGGTTTTGGTATGGGCAAAATTACTGCTTGCAGGAATTCTTTATGGAATGAGCCTGTCTCTCGGGCCTCCGCAAAGATCTTGAGGAGGATACCCTGGAGTTCCGGCTTAAACAGTTTATAGAAGGCTGTTGAGTACCCATCAGGACCTGGAGCCTTGTTATTTTGGGAGTGTTTAATGGCTAGACTAAGCTCATTTAGGGAAAATGGGGCTTTAAGTGCCTCTCCATCCTCATCTGTGAGGGATGGTAGGCCCAGCCTCCGTAAGAAATGTACCATTCCACACGAGGAGGACTCTTTAGCAGTCATTGAGGGCTTGAGGTGATACAGGTTAGAGTAGTATTCCGCAAACGTCTCCCCAATGTCCTTAGGTGAGTAGACCGAGCTGTCCCCTCTCTGGAGTGCTAAGATCCTACCCGCCGCTGTCCTGCATCTTAATTTGTGAGCAAGGAGGGTTGAGGCCTTATTACCCTGGCAATACATCAGCTTCTTGAATCTAGCATAAGATTCTTTAACTCTTTGCAAGTCTCTATCTGCCAATTGCGTTCGCAATTCCTTAATTTTATCAGCTAGGCTTGTAGTTGGGGAGATTTTATTCTCCTGCTCTACAGCGCGAAGTTCAGCCATGAGGAGGCCGACGGGCAGACCTGCTTGACGTCGTAGCATCGCCTGCCGTCGAATGCAGATCCCTCTGATGTACGCTTTCAGAGCAGCCCAAATAGTTTGGGAGGACATATCCGGGGTTTCATTTATTCTTAGAAACTCAACAATAGAGGCTTGGAGGGACATTCTAAACGTTTTATCTTGAAGCAATTGTTTTGGGAGTTTCCAGCTAGGTCTAGTTTCTGTGGCCAGGTCAGTAGAGAGCGTAAATGACAAAATATCATGATCTGACCATGAGCAGACCTTAATGTGTGACGTTAGGACTCTGTTAAGCGTCCATGAGTCAGTGAAGAAATGGTCGAGCCTCGAGTACGAATTATGTGGTCTAGAAAAGTATGTGTAGTCCCTATCATTGTGGTGTAGTGCCCTCCAAATATCATATAGATTATGTTGGATAATGTGTTGTCGAAATTTGTTAGCGGTAGTCACAGAGTACGTGTCTATTGTTTTCCCGTTTTGAACTTTCTTATCTAATAGGGGGTCCCATATCATATTAAAGTCCCCCCCTAGTATAATAGTCCCAGCTTTGTGTTTCTCAATTTTAGACAAGGCATCTTTCAGGAACTTAGTTTGCATTTGATTCGGGGCGTAGATGTTGACCAGAGTGAACAGTACACCGTTCAATTTACAATTGAGCAGTAGGAATCGTCCCTGGCTATCTCTCTCCGCGTGAATGTGGTCAAAATGTATAGATTTGTGTATAGCTATCGCAACTCCTCTAGATTTCTCAGTGTGAGAAGCCAGAACCACCACAGGATACTCTGGGGTCCGGTATGGAGTCTGGTTTGACTGTATCCAGTGTGTCTCTTGCAAAAACATGACTTGCACTTTCAGCGATTTCATGGTGTTGGTAAGCATGCTTCTCTTATCTTGTGAGTTTAATCCTTTGGCATTTAATGTTGCAAAGGATATATGATTAGGGATGGACGCCATCTTGAACTTGGGGGAGGGAGGTATAGGTAGGTAGGGAGAGGGAGGGTAGAGGGGAGGGTTTTGATGATAGACTTACCCCGCCTGGACCTGCGCACCTGGTTGTGGCCCTTGCCGGGCTCAAAACTGGTGTATCGTTTCCTTTATCACGAGGATTATTTCCCCTAGGGAGCTTAGTTTCACCTAGAGAGTGATAAAAAAGAAAAGAGATATAACGAACAGTGTACAACGAGGGGCACCAAGTTAATTCAATTAATATAGTAAGTGTCCAGGGCTTTGGATCAGTCGAATCTGAATTGGTAGTATGAGGTTTTAACAAAATTATTCAATATGGTGAACCGCTGGATCACCAAAAGGAGAAGTGTGGCTGAATACCAAACTGACTTCTCCAGTCCCCGTATAAGGGGATAACACAAATAAAATTTGCGTATATGGGGGGGGGGTAGTACAAGTATTAAACTTGTATGTAGAGATTGACTGTCATTGGGGGATTGTGAATATAAGGAATACACCAAAGGTTGTTCATTAAACTAAATAAAAACATCACAGCACTGCAAGCATAGTAGCACGTTAAACTAGTGATACCAATAACATTGTAAATACTAAAATATCGTCATATAACTTAGGTCCGAAGCTTATAGGTGTCTGAGAGTGAGTAAATAACCTGTGGAACTGAAAACAAACTACATGGGGGGAGCTCATGAGTCCCAGCATGACCAAATGGCCAAGAAGTGAGTAACGCAGGAACTACTGGGTAAGCCCCCGTTCGCTTATGGGAAGTCACAGGTCTCCCCATGTTCTTTGCACAGTAGGCAGCTGATATCTGGAAATTACATTTAGAAACATTTACATATATGCCCATGATGGGCCGGATCTATTCAGTTATCCTTTAATGATACATATACCAGTATCTGCCTTTTAGAGTATAACTAACGCCTAGAATAACCTATCATTATGTATATACGTACTGGCTGCAGATCAGCAGAAATATCACCATGTAGAGTTAGTAACATAAAACCTGTCGCAGACACCATTAACTCACCGCTTAGTCTAGATCTCTAACATTTAGGTGACTGAGAGAGATTAAGTCATCTGTGGTGCTGGAGAGAGAGGAGATGGGAAGACCCCCGAAGTCCCGCCGGAGCAAATAGGGTAAGATAGTAAAGCAAGAGTTGTTGGACAAGCGTCCTTTATCCTGCGGGAGGTCACGGGTCTCCACATGTCCCTCAAGTGTTAGGCAACCTATATCTGGGAGTAACATTGAACAATATTTACATAGTTACCAGCTGAAGGTCAGGACTAGTTAGTTACCGTTCTGTGAGCTATGTAACAATCCTTTTTCCTTCAAGTTATTCCTATCTAACGATGAATATATCTAATAATATATTCGTGTGCACTAGCGTAACACTAGAGCTCTTTATTGTATCACTTGGTGGGCTTTTGTAACCTAGGGGTGAAGTCTGGGGCACCTGCCCGGATGTCAGTGACATTAGGAGTGTCTTTTGCAGTAGATCTTAATGAGGGTTGGATCATGTCTATAATAGCTGATCTATCTTTAGGGGGCAGTGAACCAATGTCCTTTCGGGGTTTGGTGGATGCTAAGCCCCAGTCTTGGAGCAGGTCAAAGCCTTCTTTAGGGGTGAAGATTGTGTGTGTCTCACCATCTTTACTAACTATAAGCCTTGTCGGGTATCCCCATCTGTATCTAATATTCTCTGTTCTCAGAATTTGGGTAATGGTCCTAAAGGACCTTCTCTTTTGTAAAGTATAGCTGGAAATGTCCGGGAACACTGCTATTTGTTGGAACTTCTCAGGGAGTTGCGGTTTATTGGCCAGTTCTCTCATTATCTTCTCCTTGTGGGTAAAAAAATGGATCCTAGCTAGAACATCTCTAGGTTTTTCTTGAGAGACAGTTCTAGGTCGTGCTACTCTGTGGACTCTGTCCAGAAGGAGGGCAGGCTTCTCTGGAGTGGTGAAGAAGATATTACAGAACTCCAAGACATATGACTCCAGTTCTTGGGGGCCAACCTCTTCAGGGATTCCGCGGAATCTGAGATTATTCCGGCGGGAGCGGTCTTCCATATCAGCTAGTTTCAATTCTAGGTCCGATATTTGAATTGCAAGATTTTGGGAATAGGCTTGTAGGTGAGCATGGTCCACAGCAAGATCTTCTTGTTTACGCTCCAGAGTTTCGGTACGTTCTCCTAAAGCTCCAATCTCTCTTCGGAGCTCAGCTGTGGATCCCTTAATTTCCTTTGTCAGTGTCTCTTGGAGGAGATTCATTCGTCTGGTTAGGACATCTACGATGTTTGCAGATAAAGTATCTGACATAGGAGGTTGAGAGTCTATACTGCCTTCAGATTCACTGCCTTCCAAAGCGGGAGTGGAGTCTCTGTACATTTGAGTTTTCCCAGCGTGGTGATTTTTAAAGTGATCCGCAACTGTTTTCCCAGAGGTGTGAGATGGTTTAGTTTTCCTTTTGGAGTTTTGGGACATGGTTTCAGGGTTATGTCTTCTGCCAAAGCCAGTTCTCGAGACACTAGGTCTGCAGGATATGATATATTTAAGTAAAACAATGGTGATTAGGGTGAAGCTTAAGTCCCCCTGACGTCAATCTTGATTTAGGTAGCCATAGCTATCAGTGCTCTGCTAGCCATAGGAAGGTTTTGCTGGATAATCCACGGTATATTCAGAACAAATTCAGCCCTTTTCAAAGGTGGGTGGAGTGAAGAGCTCTGTAGACACTCCCTCCAGGGAGATTGCCTTCACTTGGCCAGGACGGGAAAAGGAATTGAGGGTATGACCTGCTGTCTCCCAGTACAGCAGGAAATGGATGGAGAGAGTGTCAGAGAGTATCTAGGAAATTGGGCACTATGCTATAGTATCTGTCGGATAGCTGCTTAGCCAGGGGATTTCACCTTTATGGAGCTTTAGTGATTCTAAGATGCTTTAAACTGGATCTAGTGCACCAGTCTTGAGCGGTGTGGCTTGTTACCGTATCTGCTGGATGGCAGCTTATCTAGGAGTGTGTGCCTTAATGAAATCTCTAAAAAAATAGGTAGCGTAGTTGTGCTTGTAGTTTGAACATATACAGACCCTTACTAACTGCAAAAATCATTGTTGTAGAAAGACAACCTGCAGACAAAATGAGTGGTTAGACAGGTACAATAATGATATAACACTGAAATCTTAGTCTGATAGATCAAGAGCTAATACATTAGCAGCAGGCCTGTAAGGAAGAAAGGTTGTTAGACAAGCAAGATTGGTACACAACACTCCACTTTGAGTCAGGGCTCAAAGGCACATAGGCTGACGCAGCAGCACTGGAATCATAATACAGTGAGGCCCACTGAGTATAGCCAGAATAGTCAGCACAAGGTTTTGGGCTAATGTAGCTGTTTGGTAGCAAAAGTTAGTAGCAGGCCAAGGTGTCAATATGACCTGCAGAAATTGCTGAGCTCCTCGAGACCCAGAGTGTGACAATGTCTGGGGTCCGGGAGACACCAGGATCTCCAAATATGTGGGGCAAGTTATAGTTATAGTGTTAGGGCTTTCTGCTATCAAATGTTGCCTCTTGTTGCAAACAGCCTCCAGAGGGAAACTGCAGGTTAAGCAAAAGCGCTGCACTATGTATTATGCAGTGATTACAATGACACCTGGATTGGTGCAGCAGCCTTTAATATTGGAATGTATGAGTTTCCTTCACCCTATGTCCCAGGGACAGCCTCAGAGGGTACCTGATCTGCTCAAGAACGTGCTGCAGATCAAATATAACTTGATGGGTTAGCAAAAATGTAATGCTGATGTTTTTCTCTCTTTGCTTTATTTGCATTATTATTTTTTTAACGCACATTGTGCTACAGGCAATTTTATGTGTGCTGTGTAGCACAGTCTTGGGCTCTTTTATGAGCTTCTTACAGCTAGCAGTTATGTTTTATTTGTTTTTTTTTACTTAAGTACTGAACCTTCCACTTCTACAAGCAATTCTTGTGTGTGAGGTATAGCGCAGTGTTGCGCTCTTTTATTAACCTTTTAAAGCCTTGCACCTTTGTTTACTACAGCCTCGCGACAGCCAGACCCGTTCCTTGTGCAAACCCTGCACAGCTGATGCAGAGAGATGCCTCGCGACAGCCAGACCCGTTCCTCGCACAAACCCTGCACAGCTGATGCAGAGAGATGCTTTGCAACAGCCAGACCCGTTCTTCGCGCAAAACCTGCACAGCGGATCCAGAGAGATGCTTCTAACTGATCCTCACAGGCCAATAATTACTCATGCGCCACTAACTACTCACGCGCCACTGTAAAGGTCCAGGTCTGGCGCTAGCTGTCTCACGCGCTGCTGCCTAAATTACGGAGGTGCGAGGTGTGAATGTAAGACCAGGTGTGGTGCCAGCTGTCAATCTAAGACCAGGTGTGTTTGTCCTACTGCGCATGACAGCTTTGGACAAACACACTTGACCTTTTATAGTATATGATATATATATAAACCCAGAAGTGGACTGCACTCTCAAACCGGATGGGCACACATTCCAAGTTACTTATAAAACAGTAGGCAATGTACATTGTTTTCCAGATCTAGGACACATTTCTTGAAAACTTCCTCTAAGTTTACGTTATCTAACTTCCGTTCCTCTGACCAATTAGAGACAAATTTAAACAAGTTCCTGCATATGTCACAAATCACTGTGCATCATGTAGGAGTACCCCGGCCACTCTGGAGGGGAGGGGGGTAATACTACAAATATCAGAGTTAAATTACAAAAAAGCAGGCAAAATAAATATAAATAAAGTGGCTTGCAATTTTGTAGAATTACACATTATGAGCTTGATTACTAGTGCAGTGTTACAGATTTTGTGAAGAGTGCTATTTTGCATTTGGTCTTGTGTGCTTGATTTGGTATTACAAGTCATTGGTTAAAAATGCCTCCCATACTAATGGTAAGTGCTAATTAGCAATCTGGCCACATTTACCTTGATATTGCATGATGAGAGTTGTCTGTCTAATGCACAAAGGAATGGACTTGAAATGTCGTTTTTGAAAAGCTGATGTAAAATGGCACCATGAATAGTAACAGCCCACACCAATGTTAAATTTAGCCTTGAATTTTATAAAGTGTGCATTATTATCACAGAGGCTTTACCAGTTCTGTATTGTTATCCGGAGTTGAAAGAAATAGTGCAGAAGGGATGCACATTTGTAATAAGGAGATGTAGAACATTAGGTAATTATGTGTCACCCTCTATTTTGCCGAATGTCTTGCAAAAAACATGGTTATTTAGGAGAAAATGTTTTGCAAATGAAGACATCATATCTGTAAAACATGTCATTTTGTGCCTGAGGGTAATCAGTTTACATGTACTGTGACGGTGACCACTGTTCCCTCTAAGGTGCGCGGCTGCGTGGCCGCGCACCTTCCCTTCTGGTGTAGCGCAGGCAGAATATCAGGCCGCGCAGCACCTGCTGTGAGCAGAAGCAGAGAGAGGAAAATGCCTGTAGAACTAATTTGCCAAGTGCCGCCTGCACTGCGCATTGGACCCAGCAATCTGTCACTCATCTAGCCTGATTCTGTGTTCCTGTATGCCAGCACCGAGCTAATGTACTCAGCTTAAAAGTACATTAGCTCGGTGCTGGCAGCAGCGCTGTATACAGGAACACAGAATCTGTGATTAAAGTATAGCTTGCTTCCCCTTATAAAATAATTTTAAAGGAGCTTCCTTTATTTCTTTCTACCCCGTGTCTGCTCTGCCAGAGGGTGCTGCTGTTTTTTTTTTTGCTGCAAGCAACCCTTGTTGGTAGACATGAGGTTAACTGTGCTCTCCTCTGTGTGCTAACATATTTAGGAAGAATGTATAACGGTAAACGGAGCAGGAGGTCACATGGGCAGCTGCTCCGATCTTGCTAGTTGCTACTGTTTGTGTGAGCTGCCGGTGAGTAATTTATAGCTCTCCTAAAGGAAACAGTAGTAGATCAGGAATATGGAATGTTCAAGTGTACTTTATATACTGGTGGTAAGGCTGAGCTTCTCAAAGATGTACTCTTATTTTTAGACTTTTTCTCTCTTCTATATTTGCTAAAATCAGTTAACAGCAATGTGATATATATATATATATATATATATATATATATATATATATATATATATATATATATATATATATATATATATATATATATATATATAAATATATATAGATATAGATATAGATATATAGATATACTGTATATATATATCACATTGCTGTTAACTGATTTTAGTATATATATATATATATATATATATATATATATATATATATATATATATATATATATATATATATATATAAATGTCAAAAAACGAAATTAAAGCAATTGGTGCCATAAGCGGTTAAAAAGTGAATTTTATTTGTGTAGTCACACAATTAAAACATGGGGGTAGTACAAAAAGCAAACAAATTAGGCAACAAAAATGAGCACATAGTTGATTGCTGACATGTTTCGGCACACAGCCGTAATCATAGCTAAAGAGTACACCTGTTACCAAGTTTAAGTACCCTATCTCTGATTCTAATAGGTTAAAAACAAACATGCTCAAATTAACTCATTAAAGTAACAAGTTAGTGAATCCAGTCTCGGGACTAAAAGAATAACCTTATTTAGTAGTATAAGTGCCTATTGTTCAAACTTGAACTAGTATAACACTATGCCAAATACCTATACTAACATATGATAATATTATGACCAATAGATAGAAAAGAATGGTTAACTTTATATTTTAATATGTATTTACCTGACTTGGTTTTTAGTTAAATGAAAATTTACAAAGATTTCTATATGTGGTATAAGCAATTACTGATAGTAGGGATTTGGAAATACTTTGAATGAACCTTTAAAAGAATTCTTTATATGGAAACATGATAATTATTTGTTGTTGAACATTACAAAAAGTCTAACTCTCATAATTTCCAACTAAAGATAAAATAAGATTGTACTGATCTATAGGTAGGTGTTCTTTTATTGGTTTAAAAAGAACACAATTTAATCTTAAATAAATTGAGAGAAGACATAATTTTTATTTCCAATAATTAATTAAATCATATTCAGAGTTCATACCTTGGGGAACTCTTGTCCCAAGTTTAAATATCCAAAACATCTCCCTCTTGCCCAGCATTTTGTCCCTATCACCTCCCCTTGGAGGTGTATTCACCTTTTCTATGGCTTGCCAGCGAAAGGTAGATAGGGATTTATTATGCTTATTAGCAAAATGCTGGACAAGAGGGGTAGTAGCTGTGCCTGAGCTAATGGTAGATAGATGGTTTCTCATCCTTGTGTTTACGTCATTTGAGGTGAGACCTACGTATTGTATGGAACATTCAATGCATGTGATAACATAAATCACATAGGGAGTAGTGCAGTTCAGGCAGGATTCTATCTGGAATCTCTCACCTGTGCTCGTGGATTGAAAGCTGTCAGTAAAGAGAGCAAATTCGCAAGGTCTGCAGGATCTCTTTCCACACCTGAACATACCTTTGTGTTGTAACCATGTACTCTTTGGTGTGTTTTTAGAAATACAGGAGGGTGACAGACTTAAACAACTATGTTCCTCTACAAGGAGATCCAACTCATATGTATCAGGGAGTTCTCATATAAATTTTGGATGATGGGTTGGAGGATGGGCACATAGATGAATCTACGGGAGATTTTCTATTTGTTAAATACCCTGTTGTGCCCATCTTCCACTATCTACCAAAAGTACATAAGAGTCTGGAGGATGTCAAAGGTCGTCCTATCATAAGTGGGATTGGCTCTATATCTGAGCATCTTTCAGAGTGGCTAGGTGCGATTTTGAACCCTTTGGTTGTTCAATTGCATAGCTATTTGAAAGATACTAAACATACAATCAACTTACTCGAAAGTGAAAAATGGGAGAAAGAGACCTATAGATGGGCTACAATAGATGTAGCATCTCTTTACTCTTCAATCCCACATGATAAGGGCGTGGAGGCCATTATGTACTTTTTGAACAATTTCCCAGATTTTTCAAAAGAACTTATTGAATTTGTTAAGAGGGTCACTATGTATCTCCTGACACACAACTACTTCAAGTTTGAAGATAGGTTCTATCTCCAGAGGTGTGGGACAGCAATGGGCGCGAAATTTGCGCCATCATTCGCCAATCTCTATATGGGATGGTGGGAGCTGTCCCACATCTTTGGAGATCAAAACACATTTAAGGCTAATATTGTGTTTTACAGGAGATACATAGATGACCTTCTTCTAATATGGAAAGGTACTATAAGAGAACTTGAGAGCTTTGTCACTAAGATTAATGACAATAAATTGGGTTTAAAGTTCACCTTTGAACATAACAGTGAAAATATTTCCTTTTTGGATCTCAATATAAAAGGAAATAATGATGGTTCAATAACATGTGACACATATCGTAAACCGATTATACGGAACACATTGTTGCATGCCAAAAGCTGCCACCCCCCACATGTTCCTTTTGCGGTTGCAAAGGGACAGTTCGTCAGACTTAAGAGAAACTGTACGGAGGAGGCAGCTTTTGTCAGGCAAAGCACTGAATTGAGACAACGTTTAAGAGAGAGAGGTTACTCAGACAAAGTTCTTGATAGAGCAAAATATCAAGTAGCGAGACTAGACAGGAAAAAACTTTTGAGCAACAAGACACAACAGGACCATATTAAAACATCTAAGGCAAATGGGTCATATTTTGTCACTGAATATAGTGCTCAATATGGTGACATATGTAGAATTGTAAAGAAACACTTCAAACTACTGGCTGCTGATGATCATCTCACAGAGAGTGTAGAACTAGGCCTGAAATGTTCTTACAGAAAGTTTAAGACTTTGGGCAATATTCTGTCACCCTCCTGTATTTCTAAAAACACACCAAAGAGTACATGGTTACAACACAAAGGTATGTTCAGGTGTGGAAAGAGATCCTGCAGACCTTGCGAATTTGCTCTCTTTACTGACAGCTTTCAATCCACGAGCACAGGTGAGAGATTCCAGATAGAATCCTGCCTGAACTGCACTACTCCCTATGTGATTTATGTTATCACATGCATTGAATGTTCCATACAATACGTAGGTCTCACTTCAAATGACGTAAACACAAGGATGAGAAACCATCTATCTACCATTAGCTCAGGCACAGCTACTACCCCTCTTGTCCAGCATTTTGCTAATAAGCATAATAAATCCCTATCTACCTTTCGCTGGCAAGCCATCCCTACTATCAGTAATTGCTTATACCACATATAGAAATCTTTGTAAATTTTCATTTAACTAAAAACCAAGTCAGGTAAATACATATTAAAATATAAAGTTAACCATTCTTTTCTATCTATTGGTCATAATATTATCATATGTTAGTATAGGTATTTGGCATAGTGTTATACTAGTTCAAGTTTGAACAATAGGCACTTATACTACTAAATAAGGTTATTCTTTTAGTCCCAAGACTGGATTCACTAACTTGTTACTTTAATGAGTTAATTTGAGCATGTTTGTTTTTAACCTATTAGAATCAGAGGTAGGGTACTTAAACTTGGTAACAGGTGTACTCTTTAGCTATGATTACGGCTGTGTGCCGAAACATGTCAGCAATCAACTATGTGCTCATTTTTGTTGCCTAATTTGTTTGCTTTTTGTACTACCCCCATGTTTTAATTGTGTGACTACACAAATAATATTCACTTTTTAACCGCTTTTGGCACCAATTGCTTTAATTTCATTTTTTGACATTTAAGTATTCTATCAGGATTAAGCATTGGTGCTCAGTGGTTTTGTATGCTCCATATAATACCCCAAGCTAGCGTGGACAGCTAGACTTCCTATTGGATTACTTTAGACCATCATATCCCAGCTAAGGAATCCGATTCATTCCATTGGATGACCCTCGACACGTGGTACGCCACACATGCACAGACGCAACAACAGCGTCTTTCACAGCACTGTCTGTAGACGGAGATTGCAGAGGCAAGTTTGCCGGGCAGAGAGCGGGCCGTGAGCGGGCCTTCAATCAGTGAGGATCTGGAAGGATTCGGGATATCTGGCGTTCCTCTGTAGCAGTGGTAAGTGGGCACAACCGCAGAGCGGTAAATAATACACAGATGGCTATGGAAGCATAAAGTTCGTAAAGTTCATAAGACCCATAACTGCTATTAGAGTTTACCTGATCAATAGGAGACAATCTGTGAACGCCTGATATACCTCATTTGGGACTGTTCATCCATTTATACATTTGTGTTTGTGGATTTTTTGGAAGTACTTGGGCGATCGCTACCAGGGGTTTTATATAATAAGACTATTATTTGCATGCTTACACTGTTAGTTTTGAGACAGAAAATTTCTCTTTTTGCTTATATATATATATATATATATATATATATATATATATATATATATATATATATATATATATATATATATATATATATATATATATATATATATATATATATATATATATATATATATATATATATATATATATATATTTATATTTATATCACATTGCTGATAACTGATTTTAGTATATATATATATATTTATATCATATTGCTGATAACTGATTTTAGTATATATATATATATATATATATATATATATATATATATATTCATATAACATTGCTGATAACTGATTTTAGTATATATATATATATATATATATATATATATATATATATATATATATTTATATCAAATTGCTGTTAACTGATTTTAGTATATATGTATATATATATATATATATATATATATTTATATCACATTGCTGATAACTGATTTTAGTATATATATATATATATATATTTATATCACATTGCTGATAACTGATTTTAGTATATATATATATATATATATATTTATATCACATTGCTGATAACTGATTTTAGTATATATATATATATTTATATCACATTGCTGATAACTGATTTTAGTATATATATATATTTATATCACATTGCTGATAACTGATTTTAGTATATATATATATATATATATATATATATATATATATATATATGTGTGTGTATATATATATATATGTGTGTGTATATATATATATATATATATTTATATGCTAAAATCAGTTATCAGCAATTAAATAAAGGGGGCCTTTTTTTTGCACTAGAAGTTGGTAAAAATTGAGGCCTAGATTTGGAGTTTGGCGTTAGCCGTGAAAACCAGCGTTAGAGGCTCCTAACGCTGGTTTTAGGCTAACTCCGGTATTTGGAGTCACTCAAAATAGAGTCTAACGCTCACTTTTCAGCCGCGACTTTTCCATACCGCAGATCCCCTTACGTAAATTGCGTATCCTATCTTTTCAATGGGATCTTTCTAACTCCGGTATTTAGAGTCGTGGCTGAAGTGAGCGTTAGACATCTAACGACAAAACTCCAGCCGCAGGAAAAAAGTCAGTAGTTAAGAGCTTTCTGGGCTAACGCCGGTTTATAAAGCTCTTAACTACTGTGCTCTAAAGTACACTAACACCCATAAACTACCTATGTACCCCTAAACCGAGGTCCCCCCACATTGCCGCCACTCGATTACATTTTTTTAACCCCTAATCTGCCGACCACCACCTACGTTATCCTTATGTACCCCTAATCTGCTGCCCCAAACACCGCCGACTTCTGTATTATATTTATTAACCCCTAACCTGCCCCCCACAACGTCACCTCCACCTACCTACACTTATTAACCCCTAATCTGCCGACCGCAAAGCGCCGCCACCTACGTTATTCTTATGTACCCCTAATCTGCTGCCCCTAACACCGCCGACCCCTATATTATATTTATTAACCCCTAATCTGCCCCCCACAACGTCGCCTCCACCTGTCTACACTTATTAACCCCTAATCTGCCGACCGGAGCTCACCGCTATTCTAATAAATGTATTAACCCCTAAAGCTAAGTCTAACCCTAACACTAACACCCCCCTAAATTAAATATAATTTTAATCTAACGAAATTAATTAACTCTTATTAAATAAATTATTCCTATTTAAAGATAAATACTTACCTGTAAAATAAATCCTAATATAGCTACAATATAAATTATAATTACATTGTAGCTATTTTAGGATTAATATTTATTTGACAGGCAACTTTGTAATTATTTTAACCAGGTACAATAGCTATTAAATAGTTAAGAACTATTTAATAGCTAATTACAATTACAAAATTACCTGTAAAATAAATCCTAACCTAAGTTACAATTAAACCTAACACTATACTATCATTAAATTAATTAAATAAAATACCTACAATTACCTACAATTAAACCTAACACTACACTATCAATAAATAAATTAAATACAATTCCTACAAATAACTACAATGAAATAAACTAACTAAAGTACAAAAATAAAAAAGAACTAAGTTACAAAAAATAAAAAAATATTTACAAACATAAGAAAAATATTACAACAATTTTAAACTAATTACACCTACTCTAAGCCCCCTAATAAAATAGCAAAGACCCCCAAAATAAAAAATGCCCTACCCTATTCTAAATTACTAAAGTTCAAAGCTCTTTTACCTTACCAGCCCTGAACAGGGCCCTTTGCGGGGCATGCGCCAAGAAGTTCAGCTCTTTTGCCTGTAAAAAAACAACATACAATTCCCCCCCCCAACATTACAACCCACCACCCACATACCCCTAATCTAACCCAAACCCTCCATAAATAAACCTAACACTAAGCCCCTGAAGATCTTCCTACCTTATCTTCACCATACCAGGTTCACCGATCCTTCCTGAAGAGCTGCTCCGATGTCCTGATCCAAGCCCAAGCGGGGGGCTGAAGAGGTCCATGATCCGGCTGAAGTCTTCATCCCAGCGGGAGCTTAAGAGGTCCATGATCCGGATGAAGTCTTCATCCAAGCGGGAGCTGAAGAGGTCCATGATCCGGATGAAGTCTTCTATCAACGGCATCTTCAATCTTCTTTCTTCCGGATCCATCTTGCAGACCTCCGACGCGGAACATCCTCTTCTCCCGACGCCTACTAGCCGAATGACGGCTCCTTTAAGGGACGTCATCCAAGATGGCGTCCCTCGAATTCCGATTGGCTGATAGGATTCTATCAGCCAATCGGAATTAAGGTAGGAATATTCTGATTGGCTGATGGAATCAGCCAATCAGAATCAAGTTCAATCCGATTGGCTGATCCAATCAGCCAATCAGATTGAGCTCGCATTCTATTGGCTGTTCCGATCAGCCAATAGAATGCGAGCTCAATCTGATCGGCTGATTAGATCAGCCAATCGGATTGAACTTGATTCTGATTGGCTGATTCCATCAGCCAATCAGAATATTCCTACCTTAATTCCGATTGGCTGATAGAATCCTATCAGCCAATCGGAATTCGAGCGACGCCATCTTGGATGACATCCCTTAAAGGAACCGTCATTCGGCTAGTAGGCGTCGGGAGAAAAGGATGTTCCACGTTGGAGGTCTGCAAGATGGATCCGGAAGAAAGAAGATTGAAGATGCCGTTGATAGAAGACTTCATCCGGATCATGGACCTCTTCAGCTCCCGCTTGGATGAAGACTTCAGCCGGATCATGGATCTCTTCAGCCCCCCGCTTGGGCTTGGATCAGGACATCGGAGGAGCTCTTCAGGACGGATCGGTGAACCTGGTATGGTGAAGATAAGGTAGGAAGATCTTCAGGGGCTTAGTGTTAGGTTTATTTAAGGGGGGTTTGGGTTCGATTAGGGGTATGTGGGTTGTGGGTTGTAATGTTGGGGGGGGGGGGGTATTGTATGTTTTTTTTTTTACAGGCAAAAGAGCTGAACTTCTTGGGCCATGCCCCGCAAAGGGCCCTGTTCAGGGCTGGTAAGGTAAAAGAGCTTTGAACTTTAGTAATTTAGAATAGGGTAGGGCATTTTTTATTTTGGGGGTCTTTGTTATTTTATTAGGGGGCTTAGAGTAGGTGTAATTAGTTTAAAATTGTTGTAATATTTTTCTTATGTTTGTAAATATTTTTTTATTTTTTGTAACTTAGTTCTTTTTTATTTTTTGTACTTTAGCTAGTTTATTTAATTGTATTTATTTTTAGGAATTGTATTTAATTAATTTATTGATAGTGTAGTGTTAGGTTAATTGTAGGTAATTGTAGGTAGTTTATTTAATTAATTTAATGATAGTATAGTGTTAGGTTTAATTGTAACTTAGGTTAGGATTTATTTTACAGGTAATTTTGTAATTATTTTAACTAGGTAGCTATTAAATAGTTCTTAACTAATAATTGAAGTTAGGTGTCGGCGATGTTAGGGAGGGCGGATTAGGGGTTAATAACTTTATTATAGTAGCGCTCAGGTCCGGTCGGCAGATTAGGGGTTAATAAGTGTAGGCAGGTGGAGGCGACGTTGTGGGGGGCAGATTAGGGGTTAATAAATATAATATAGGGGTCGGCGATGTTAGGGCAGCAGATTAGGGGTACATAGGGATAATGTAAGTAGCGGCGGTTTACGGAGCGGCAGATTAGGGGTTAATAATAATATGCAGGGGTCAGCGATAGCGGGGGCAGCAGATTAGGGGTTAATAAGTGTAAGGTTATGGGTGTTTAGACTCGGGGTACATGTTAGAGTGTTAGGTGCAGACGTAGGAAGTGTTTCCGCATAGCAAACAATGGGGCTGCGTTAGGAGCTGAACGCAGCTTTTTTGCAGGTGTTAGGTTTTTTTTCATCTCAAACAGCCCCATTGTTTTCTATGGGAGAATCGTGCACGAGCACGTTTTTGAGGCTGGCCGCTTGTGTAAGCAACTCTGGTATCGAGAGTTGAAGCTGCGTTAAATATGCTCTACGCTCCTTTTTTGGAGCCTAACGCAGCCTTTATGTGGACTCTCAATACTAGAGTTATTTTTTATGGTGCGGCTAGAAAAAAGCCGGCGTTAGCTACGCGGGTCTTTACTGACAAAACTCCAAATCTAGGCCTGAGTGTATTCACATGGACTTTAAGAATTGGGAATATTTTATGTTAGGATGTTTTTATAGACGTGGTTAAAGTAAAACCGGTGTAAAAAGCATGAAATATTTAATAATATAATCTGTAATAAAATGTTAAATATATATATATATATATATAGAGAGAGAGAGAGAGAGAGACTATCTAATATCAGCCCTGATAATATAGAATATAGAATAATCTATATATGTCTAGCACTGTATATATATGTGTGTGTATATATATATATATATATATATCATTATCCACATATATATATATATATATATATATATATATCCACATTCATACATCTATATATATATATATATATATATATATATATATATATATATATATATATATATAGTGCCGCACACAAGCGGTATCAAGCCCGCACACAATACACCAATTGTACGTCAATTTCAGGAAAATCATAACTATCAGGTCAATTTATAGATGGTTTATGAGATTGATTGTGTCCTCTTTGTTGGACAATGAATGAATGAGAAGTTCATTGGATTTTCGTTTTACAGACCAGTCTTCCATTAGGTTTGACTATACTGATATATGTTGATCTATGTGTATAAATATAAATATCATTATGTAAAGGTATTTGTGTAATTGGTCTATCTATTATCATTTTTCACAAGATTGGGAATAATATTGTAACCATATCTGGATAATTTATTGCTGATATTATTTTCACTTTATTCATCAGATTATTTATATACAATTTGTTAATGAGTGAATAATTTTTTTTTTTTTTTTTTTTTTAAATTCGTTTTTATTAAAGGAATCAAGCGCTTACAACATCTTTACAATAGTCATTGCATGTATAGACAGTAATTTCCTCAAATAAACAGTTATACAGTGATACAGCAGTTTGGTTTCCATTTCACAAGTGTGAGCAGTACTGTATGAGCAATTAAAAGTCATTGCCGAGGTGGCATGTCATAGAAGTGGTGTTCATATTTCAGGTGTCAGCGCAGAGTTGCGCACTTCATTCCTTAAAACATTTTAATTTTAAACATTTAAAAAAAAAACATTGAAAACATGTAAAATAACTATCTACATAAACATGAATTTTGACCAAGTTCTTATAGGCAATTTGACTGTGAATCTTTCCATTTCCAATAAGGGATAGCTGAAGATGGTGGGAGGGGTTGGTAAGAGAGAGAAAAAAAAAAAAAAAAAAAAAAAAAAAAAAAAAAAAAAAAAAAAAAAAAAAAAAGAGTACGTGTGTGTGTGTGGTGGCCTGGGTTGAGTGTTCGGCCTGAATCCCTTTCTTTCCCCCTAGAATAACATCACTTCCAAGGGTTCTCGGCTTTGTGTGTTTTGCCCTGTATGTTCTGCCCCTTCACCCAGTGTCATGAGTTGCATTGTTTCCAAGTGAGCAAAAGGTTTCAGTATCTGATTTCGAATGTCTGGGTCTAGCGAGTCTAGGAATGCCCCCCACTTTCTCAAGAAGGGGCGCAGTCTTTGCTTTGTGTCAAGTCGAACATCATATTGTTCCACCAAGAGTTGTTTAAGCAGTAGATGTTTCAATTGTGCTATTGTTGGAGCTTGTCTAGTTAGCCATCTTGTAAGAATGCACTGTCTAGCCAGGATAGTATATAATGTGAGGAATTTGTGTAACCTTTTGTGTGAGGTTTCCCATTTCAGCGTGAAAATTTCTGCCTCTGTAAATACTACTTCTACCTGCAGTGTAATTTTAAGCCAATATTGACATTGACTCCAGAACCTCCTTATCTTCAAGCAGGTGTAAAAATAGTGATGGAATGATGGGGCCGCAGCGCCACATTTAACACATCTATCTTGGATTGAGCTATTCCACTTCGATAATCTATGGGGCGTGATGTAGTCCATGTGTAGGATCCTGACCTGTGCCTCTCTGTGTGTTACTGCCATTGTCGCTTGCTGTGTGTGTTCTAGGCTCACCCTGATGTCTTGTGTCGTCAGTGCTGTTAAACAGACATTGTTATACCTAGATGCTATGTCCTCTAGGATCTGAGACTCTTTCTGTTGTATCAGGCGGGTGTAGATGTGAGATAGAGGGAAGGACCCTGCTCTAAATAGCGTTTGGGAGACTGCAAAGGGTGACGGATCCCAAAAACCCACATTCGAGGACTGCATTGATGTTATATAGTGACGCAACTGTAAGTAGGCGTAGAAGTGTTTATTTGGGATTAAGTATTTAGTTCTTAAATCTTGAAATGACCGTACCGTGTGGTGCAAAGGATCCAGAACATCCCCAACCAGTGTTAGACCAGAGTTGTTCCAGATTCGGAACGGTTCCTGATCATTCCCCGCAGGGAAGTCTGGATTCCCGATTATTGGGATGAATTTTGGTGAGGTTATGTCGGCTTTTAGGTGTTTATGGATTCCTTGCCAGGCCCTAAGAGGATCTGTATAGAGTACATTATTATATATCCCCGGTGGGATCGTTTTTTTGGTCTCCATAGGGTAGGTAGGACGGTGCCATAGGAGCCAGTACTGCCCTTTCAAGGCTGGCATCACAGAAATGTCCTGTGTTCAATTGCCAGTCTATGACAAGGCGGGCTAGTGTCGCCCAGTTATACAGTCTAAGATTTGGAAGGCCTAGCCCTCCCGCTGAGTATGGAAGCTGAAGCTTCTCCATTGCTATTCTCGGTTTGCCCTTTTTCCAAATGAACTGAGATACTGCCCGATCAAGCGACTGTGTATCTGCTTTGGTCATGAGGAATGGCAGCATGAGCGAGTGAATAATTTTTAAGTTTGGCATCCTGAATATTTAATTTTATTCCTCTATTAATATTAATATGTTAATCTTTTTTATGTTTTTTTCTTAAAATATAAATTGCATCTGTCTCTTTCTTTAAAACGTTTTGTATTTAAATGTTGACTGGTTGAAGGTTATTTGGCTACTTTATGTCTACAATGCTGCAGCTTGTGTGGACACATTAATACTAAACATAATGTAAAAATAATTACACGGCCTAAACTACCCAATGCACTAACTACCTAACTGCCACTTCCCCCAATGTGGTAAACCCTAAAATGACACAACCTCAATCACAATACACCATTGGCCCCTAAACCACCACAAACTCTAAACACTATTAATCCCTAGACTGCCACAACCTTATCAAGAGAAAACTCCACTACTAATCTCTAAACCACCAAAACCCTAATGCAACTGAATAAACTACAGTGACGTGCGGTGAGGTCAGAGGCAGGTGAGG